>NW_028321400.1:0-60000 GCF_062004578.1 Staurois parvus
GGTGCTGGAGGTGACGGCGTCCTCGGTGAGTGACAAACAAAGCTCAGTCACATCCGGCTGTTTCCGTCCATGCTGGGACTTGTAGTTCTTCCCCAGGGCCCCTCTGGCAGTCCTATAAAAATAATGTCCAGGGACATCCCTTGAGCCTGGAAAGGGAGCGCCTCGTTCAGGAGAAATGTGAGGTATCCCATAGCAACCAATGGGAAACCAGCATCTCCTGTGTGGTGACCTATAGCAACCAATTCAGACCCCAGAATCTCAGTGTGGTAACACATAACCAATGGGAAGCCAGCCTCTCCTGTGCGGTGACTCATAGTAACCAATCAGAACCCAGAATCTCTGTGTGGTAATACATAACCAATGAGAAGCCAGCCTCTCCTGTGCGGTGACCCATAGTAACCAATCAGAACCCAGAATCTCCTTGTGTGGTAGCACATAACCAATGAGAAGCCAGCCTCTCCTGTGTGGTCACCCATAGCAACCAGTCAGAAGCCATAACAGGAATAGAAGGGAAATCTTCCAATGGGGACACTAGTTTTGGTGGCAACCAGGGATTCCCTCATGTTGGAGGAATTTTTCTCACTTCCTGTTTTAGCCATGGGACAGGAAGTGAAGGGAAATCTCTTCAATGAGGACACAGATGGCAAATAACCGTGCCGTGCTCTATCCGAAATGAAAAACGTTTTGCCTTTAGTGACACTTTAAGGGCCGGTTTGCACCACAAAAACGCACTACAGATCCATTCCAGATGTGTTTCTGCTTGCACGTTTTTAACGCGTTCCATTGCGTTACTGATGCGTTTCTGGATTTTTTCGTATTTTTTTTCACTGTACTGGGTCCTGGTGTGTTTTTGATGCATTTTACTGCATTTCAGTTCAGTCCAGTGCTGGAAAAATGCAGCATATTCTACTTCTATTCTGGATCTGACCGCATGCTGTGAATTAGGCCTTTGGAAACCACATAAGCTACTTTCCCATGTATTTTCAATGTAGAAAAAAAACTGCACTGGACTGCATGCGGTGTGACTTGGCCCTGAAGCAGGCCATAGACTGGTCGAAAAATTGGCCGATTTAAAAAAAAAAAAAAAAAAAAATCGGTCGTTCGATCACCAACGATAAAAAAAATTGTCCGATTTTCTTCCCTTCTACAGCCGGCATTAACCCCATAATTACTTCTGTCCCTTGTAGAGGCAGGGGAGCACACAGGAGCGCACCATATGTGACAGAAATACAGAAGAAGAAGAAGAATTCCAGTCCGCTATTATATTTTATATGAAAAGTCTTGCGGTTGCAAGACTCTCCCCCCCCCCTCTCTCCCCCCCTCATATTTTGCAAAAAAATATATATATACAGTGGGGATGGAAAGTTTGGGCACCCCAGCTAAAAATTTGTATTAATGTGCATAAAGAAGCCAAGGAAAGATGGAAAAATCTCCAAAAGGCATCAAATTACAGATTAGACATTCTTATAATATGTCAACAAAAGTTAGATTTTATTTCCATCATTTACACTTTCAAAATAACAGAAAACAAAAAAATGGCGTCTGCAAAAGTTCGGGCCCCCTGCAGAATTTATAGCATGCACTGCCCCCTTTGCCAAGCTGAGACCTGCCAGTGTCATGGATTGTTCTCAATCATCGTCTGGGAAGACCAGGTGATGTCAATCTCAAAGGTTTTAAATGCCCGGACTCATCTGACCTTGCCCCAACAATCAGCACCATGGCTTCTTCTAAGCAGTTGTCTAGAAAACTGAAACTGAAAATAGTTGCAAAGCTGGAGAAGGCTATAAGAAGATAGCAAAGCGTTTTCAGATGTCAATATCCTCTGTTCGGAATGTAATTAAGAAATGGCAGTCATCAGGAACAGTGGAAGTTAAAGCAAGATCTGGAAGACCAAGAAAAATATCAGACAGAACAGCTCGCAGGATTGTGAGAAAAACAATTCAAAATCACGTTTGACTGCACGATCCCTCCAGAAAGATCTGGCAGACACTGGAGTTGTGGTCACTATTCCACTATAAAGAGATACTTGTACAAATATGGTCTTCATGGAAGAGTCATCAGAAGAAAACCTCTTCTATGTCCTCACCACAAAAATCATCGTTTGAACTTTGCAAATGAACATATAGACAAGCCTGATGCATTTTGGAAACAAGTTCTGTGGACCGATGAGGTTAAAATTGAACTTTTGGGCCGGAATGAGCAAAGGTACGTTTGGAGAAGAAGGGGCACAGAATTGAATGAAAAGAACCTCTGTCCAACTGTGAAGCATGGGGTTGGATCAATCATGCTTTGGGGTTGTGTTGCAGCCAGTGGCACAGGGAACATCTCACGAGTAGAAGGAAAAATGGATTCAATCAAATTTCAGCAAATTTTGGATGGTAACTTGATGCCATCTGTGAAAAAGCTGAAGTTAAAGAGAGGATGGCTTCTACAAATGGATAAGGATCCTAAACACACCTGGAAATCCACGGGGGATTACATCAAGAGGCGTAAACTGAAGGTTTTGCCATGGCCTTCACAATCTCCTGACCTCAACATCATTGAAAATCTATGGATAGACCTTAAAAGAGCCGTGCGTGACAGACAGCCCAGAAATCTCAAAGAACTGGAAGACTTTTGTAAGGAAGAATGGGCAAAGATACCTCAAACAAGAATTGAAAGACTCTTGGCTGGCTACAAAAAGCGTTTACAAGCTGTGATACTTGCCAAAGGGGGCAGTACAAGATATTAACTCTGCAGGGGGCCCAAACTTTTGCAGACGCCATTTTTTGTTTTCTGTTATTTTGAAAGTGTAAATGATGGAAATAAAATCTAACTTTTGTTGACATATTATAAGATGTCTAATCTGTAATTTGATGCCTTTTGGAGATTTTTCCATCTTTCCTTGGCTTCTTTATGCACATTAATACACATTTTTAGCTGGAGTGCCCAAACTTTCCATCCCCACTGTGTATATATATATATGTGTGTGTGTTTTGTTTTTTTTCTTGTTTTTTTTTAATCAAAGTGTATTTATTTCCAAAAAAAAAAAAATATATATATATATATATATATATATAAAGTTTAAAAACTGCGCATTTCGGTTTTCGGCCAAGTACATTTTGAATTTTCGTTTTCGGCACCAGAATTGTCATTTCGGTGCACCACTAGTTTATGGTTTACATCGGGGTGTGGAAATTTTTGAAAAAAACGACTTGTCTAGGGACTAAATCAGTGTCCCAATCTACTTGTCCCTCATGACAATCTGCTTGTCCAGATAAAAAAAAAATATGTATTTGAACCAAAACCGTATTTAAATCAAAGGAAATTTTAGGAAATGTCGAGGCTTATAAAAACAAAAGGGCTTCATAGCAACTTAAATGTGTAATCATTTTAACATCGCTGTTTATCTATTAACCAAAAATAGAATAATATATGTGTTGCGCTCCTCAAAATATTATTACATAATATATATTGTAATGTATATTTGAAATAAATTAAATAAATAAATAAAATAAATATAATCTCATAATAATATGATGTGAATAAAGTGAAAAACGTGCCCAGTGCTGTGGTTAATATAGAGATACCTGGAAAATGATGATGTGTGTAATATTCAAAAAAATATTATCTATTATGCCACAAATCAAATAAATAAAGAAAAACCTCTTTGATTGATAATAAACGAGTGCAAAAAATTATGCATGTGCAAAAATAGCAAATATTGCCTTAAACACTGAAAAATGTATATATATATATATGTGATGAAAAAATGTATATAACACCCAATTGATTATATAAAAAATATTAATAAATAAATGTTGGGTGTTATATACATTTTTTTCATCACATATATATATATATACATTTTTCAGTGTTTAAGGCAATATTTGCTATTTTTGCACATGCATAATTTTTTGCACTCGTTTATTATCAATCAAAGAGGTTTTTCTTTATTTATTTGATTTGTGGCATAATAGATAATATTTTTTTGAATATTACACACATCATCATTTTCCAGGTATCTCTATATTAACCACAGCACTGGGCACGTTTTTCACTTTATTCACATCATATTATTATGAGATTATATTTATTTTATTTATTTATTTAATTTATTTCAAATATACATTACAATATATATTATGTAATAATATTTTGAGGAGCGCAACACATATATTATTCTATTTTTTGTCTATTTTTCACATAATGATTTGAGTATGTGTTTCATGTGTTGATGCACCAATTTATTTAAATAATTAATTGTAAACATTCTTTAATCATAGTAGCTCACAAGTATACACTTTTTATATTATCTATTAACCACTTCCCGTCCGGCCGCTGTATATAAACGGCCGGACGGTGGCAGTCCAGGGGCGGGTTGCCGTTTATAAACAGCGCCCGCATTTTCAAGCTGTTCCCTGGGAGCGTGCAGCACCATGATTGTCGGACGGGACCTCTCTGAGAGGTCCCGATCATGTGATCACTGATTGGCCAATCAGTGATCACATGCAGAGTAGTAAGCAAGATGTCACTTCTGACATTATTGCTTACTGCCTATGAAATCTGTGAATGATCACATGGTACAGGGCTATTCACAACAGCCTTGTACCATGTGACAAGCTGTGACCAATCGCAGCTCGCTCGCACAGTCTTTCTCAATGGCTGCAGGAATGCAGCCAAAGAGAAGGAGAAATGATTGCTTTTACATCCTTTATGGGTGTAAAAGCAATCAGTGTAAAAAAAAAAAAAAAATCTTCATCACCCCCCACAAGTAGTACAGTGTCCGTATGTAGAAAAAAAAATAATAATATAAAAAAGGAAAACATTTTTTTTAAAAATTATAATTTTTGGTTATAAACTATTTTTTTTTTTTTTTTTACTAAAAAGATAACGGAATACATTTTGGCCGAGATTTATGAAGAAAGATTATATATTTGCAAAATTTTATAAGAAAAACACTATTTTTCAAAATGTTTGGGCTTTCTCATTTACATAGCAAAACAAATAAAAATCCCAGCGGTGAATAAATACCACTAAAATAAAGCTTTATCTGTCTCAAAAAAATGCTAAAAAATTCATACAGGTACAGTGTTGCATGACCGCGCAATTGTCATTCAAAGTGTGATAGCGCTGAAAGCTGGAAATTGGCCTGGGAGGGAAGGGGGGGAAAGTGTCCGGACAGGAAGGGGGGGAAAGTGTCCGGACAGGAAGGGGGGGAAAGTGTCCGGACAGGAAGGGGGGGAAAGTGTCCGGACAGGAAGGGGGGGAAAGTGTCCGGACAGGAAGGGGGGGAAAGTGTCCGGACAGGAAGGGGGGGAAAGTGTCCGGACTGGAAGGGGGGGAAAGTGTCCGGACAGGAAGGGGGGGAAAGTGTCCGGACAGGAAGGGGGGGAAAGTGTCCGGACAGGAAGGGGGGGAAAGTGTCCGGACAGGAAGGGGGGGAAAGTGTCCGGACAGGAAGGGGGGGAAAGTGTCCGGACAGGAAGGGGGGGAAAGTGTCCGGACAGGAAGGGGGGGAAAGTGTCCGGACAGGAAGGGGGGGAAAGTGTCCGGACAGGAAGGGGGGGAAAGTGTCCGGACTGGAAGGGGGGGAAAGTGTCCGGACTGGAAGGGGGGGAAAGCGTCCGGACTGGAAGGGGGGAAAGCGTCCGGACTGGAAGGGGGGGAAAGCGTCGGGACTGGAAGGGGGGTGAAAGCGTCGGGACTGGAAGGGGGGTGAAAGCGTCGGGACTGGAAGGGGGGTGAAAGCGTCGGGACTGGAAGGGGGGTGAAAGCGTCGGGACTGGAAGGGGGGTGAAAGCGTCGGGACTGGAAGGGGGGGAAAGCGTCGGGACTGGAAGGGGAGGAAAGCGTCCGGACTGGAAGGGGTTAAATGCAGCCTCCGTTTTATGGCTCCATGATCCCATGTGCTCCATCTGTTTTCAGTGGGCAGAGCCGCTCTCTCTGGTGCCGTTCTAGAAGATTCTTAAGCGGCTTTCACACGGAGGAGTTTTGAAGAAAACTCAAGAAAAACGCTTCCCTGTGTATGTGAATGTATATCTATGTATGTGAATGTACATCTATGTCTGTGAATGTATATCTATGTATGTGAATGTATATCTATGTATGTGAATGTATAGCTATGTATGTGAATGTACATCTATGTATGTGAATGTACATCTATGTCTGTGAATGTACATGTATGTCTGTGAATGTACATCTGTGTCTGTGAATGTACATCTGTGTCTGTGAATGTACATGTGTGTCTGTGAATGTACATGTGTGTCTGTGAATGTACATGTGTGTCTGTGAATGTACATGTGTGTCTGTGAATGTACATGTGTGTCTGTGAATGTACATGTGTGTCTGTGAATGTACATGTGTGTCTGTGAATGTATATGTATGTCTGTGAATGTATATGTCTGTCTGTGAATGTACATCTGTGTATGTGAATGTACATCTGTGTATGTGAATGTACATCTGTGTATGTGACTGTACATCTGTGTATGGGACTGTACATCTGTGTATGGGACTGTACATCTGTGTATGGGACTGTACATCTGTGTATGGGACTGTACATCTGTGTATGGGACTGTACATCTGTGTATGGGACTGTACATCTGTGTATGGGACTGTACATCTGTGTATGGGACTGTACATCTGTGTATGGGACTGTACATCTGTGTATGGGAATGTACATCTGTGTATGGGAATGTACATCTGTGTATGGGACTGTACATCTGTGTATGGGACTGTACATCTGTGTATGGGACTGTACATCTGTGTATGGGACTGTACATCCGTGTATGGGACTGTACATCCGTGTATGGGACTGTACATCCGTGTATGTGACTGTATATCTATGTATGTGACTGTACATCCATGTATGTGACTGTACATCTATGTATGTGACTGTACATCTATGTATGTGACTGTACATCTATGTATGTGACTGTACATCCATGTATATTTTCACACTGAGGTATTGCGGTGTAAAACTCCTGTTTGCTGCATCTTTGGGGCACGTTTGGGGGGTAAAAAAAAAACGCTCCAAGCACAGCTCTTCCCATTGAAATCAATGGAAAACGCCTAAAAAAACCGCCTCTGAGAAGCATTTCTGGTGTAGTTTTTAAGTCGCGCTCAGAAAGTACGGCAAAAGCGCGGTAAAAACGCTTATGTGGATCAGTGAAAGTAGCCTTAGAAATGAAGTTTTCAGGTAACCGATTTTCTTTTTTTTTTCTTCGTTTTCTTACTGAGTACAGGTGATATTATGCAGCTCCTTTCTCACATAGTCTGTGTTCCTTTGCAGCTGGTCGACCTTAAAGCCGAACTTTTCCGCAAACAAGAAGAATTCAAGCGTGATAAATTTTCCAAGGCTGCTGATGGGCCCTCAAAGCCAAAAGCGATCCCTAAGGTAGGTAGCACGATAGAATTCTTTTCTTCTTATGTGTGAACATAATGAGCGTCATCACCACCCCTGTAGACATGTCTGTAGCCCCTCCACTAAGGCTCCGTTCACACACTCTGCGATCTCCACCGGCTAGAATCTGCGGAGGTGCGTTCAAATAGCTGCAGAACTGCTAAGCCAATACAGTTCAATGGCAGGCTGTCCCCAGCTGCAACTATCCGTCATCATTCACACAGCTAGTTACTACCTACGGTGAGCATGGTTTGATTATTATTATACAGTATTTATAAAGTGCTAACAGTTCGCTCAGCGCTGTACATTACAATGGGAGACAATACATGAGACAGTACAGTAACAATACAATGTGATACACAAGGGGATCGAGGGCCAGTGGAGGGATTGGCAGAGGGGGGTGGAGGACACTGAGTGGAGGCCAGTGGAGGGATTGGCAGAGAGGGGTGGAGGACACTGAGTGGAGGCCAGTGGAGGGATTGGCAGAGGGGGGTGGAGGACACTGAGTGGAGGCCAATGGAGGGATTGGCAGAGGGGGGTGGAGGACACTGAGTGGAGGTCAGTGGAGGGATTGGCAGAGGGGGGTGGAGGACACTGAGTGGAGGTCAGTGGAGGGATTGGCAGAGGGGGGTGGAGGACACTGAGTGGAGGCCAGTGGAGGGATTGGCAGAGGGGGGTGGCGGAGATGGAGCGGTTGGAAAGGTGAATGAGTCTGGCAGCCATATTCAGGATGGACTGAAGCGGGGATAGCCAGCGGCGAGGCAGGCCAGTGAGGAGGGAGTTGCAGTAGTCGAGTCGTGATATGATGAGGGAGTGGATGAGCTGTTTAGTGGTTTCTGGGGTTAGGAACGTGCGGATTTTGGCGATGTTGCGGAGGTGGAGTCTGCATGTTGCGGAGGTGGAGTCTGCATGTTGCGGAGGTGGAGTCTGCATGTTGCGGAGGTGGAGTCTGCACGAGTTTGTTAAAGATTGGACTTGGGGCTGGAAGGATAGATTGGAGTCAAGAATGACACCCAGTACTCTGGCCTGCGGGGTGAGCCTGATGGTGGCATTGTTGGCCGTGATGGAGAAGTCAGTGGGGGGTGGTATGCGGGCTGGGGGGAAGACGAGGAGCTCGGTTTTGGAGAGGTTCAGTTTAAGGAAGTGGAGCAACATCCAGTCTGATATGTCGCTCAGTAGGTGTGTGATTCGGGCTGAGACCAAGGGGGTGAGGTGGGGGGTTGAGAGATAGATTTGTGTGTCGTCGGCATAGAGGTGGTAGTTGAAGCCGTGAGAGTGTATGAGTTGGCCAAGGAAAGAGGTGTAGATGGAGAAGAGAAGGGACCCGAGGACAGAGCCTTGAGGGACCCCAACAGAGAGGTAGAGTGAGGGGGAGGTGGCAGCGTTATAGGTAACACTGAAGGAGCGTTGTGATAGGCAGGACGAGAGCCAGGAGAGAGCGGAATCTCTGAGGCCGAGGGAGTGTAGTTTTTTGAGGAGGGGGTGGTCAACTGTGTCGAAGGCCGCAGAGAGGTCAAGGAGTAGGAGCACTGAATAGTGGCCATTAGCTTTGGCGGTTAGCAGGTCGTTGGAGAGTTTGAGTAAGGCAGTTTCGGTGAAGTGTAGGGGACGGAAGCCGGACTGTAGGGGATCGAGGAGGTTGTTGTCATTGAGGTGAGAGCATAGGCGGGCGTAGACTAAGCGCTCGAGGAGTTTGGATGTAAATGGCAGCAGGGAGATGGGTCTGAGGTTGTTCGGGTCAGTGGGGTCCAGGGAGGGATTTTTAAGTATGGACATAAAATGTCCGCACAGTCAGTCATCACAGGTCACATCTGGCTGTGCGAACGGTCAGGAATAGCTGCGGCCACTGACAGCCTATCATTTTTTTGAATGGGCTCAGCGGCCGCAGCTATTTGCACACACCTGTCCATTTCAGCTGCAGGAATCCGTAGATTCTTGCCGCAGGAAATCGCAGCGTACTAAATCGTCTGTGTGGATGGAACCTGTCATTTTAGGGTCTGCAGCCACTGACAGCCTGTCATTGCATTGTAGGGACTCAGCGGCTGCAGCTATTTTTGCACACACCGGTCTGTTCCATCTGCAGGAATTCATAGATTATTGCGGCAGGAAACTGCAGTGTGTGAAATTGCACATGTGAATGAACCCTGTCATTTCGCAGGAGCTAGAAGAAAAGCAACAAAGCTGAAAGAAACAGTCTGCAATGATTCAACCAGTTGCAATTTCTAACAAAATACTTTGCACATCCTTTTATTTATAATAAAGTCTGTTTCGGATTGTTCGGTCAGAGACATTCGCACCAGTGGCCTGCTGGAGGTCATTTTGTAGGGCTCTGGCAGGGCTCATCCTGTTCCTCCTTGCACAAAGGAGCAGATACCGGTCCTGCTGATGGGTTAAGGACCTTCTACAGCCCTGTCCAGCCCTCCTAGAGTAACTGCCCATCTCCTGGAATCTCCTCCATGCTCTTGAGACTGTGCTGGGAGACACAGCAAACCTTCTGGCAATGGCATGTATTGATGTGCCATCCTGGAGGAGTTGGACTGCCTGTGCAACCTCTGTAGGGTCCAGGTATGGCCTCATGCTACCAGTAGTGACACTGACCCTAGCCAAATGCAAAACTAGTGAAAAACATTCAGAAAAGAGGAGTAGGGAAAAAAATGTCAGTGGCCTCCACCTGTAAAGCCATTCCTGTTTTGGGGGGTTGTCGCACTGTTGCCCATCTAGTGCACCTGTTCATTTCATTAACACCAAAGCAGATGAAACTGATTAACAACCCCCTCTGCTACTTACCTGACCAGATCAATATCCCAGGAGTTTCATTGAGTTGATGCTAGACTCTGATTACAAAGTGTTCCTTTAATTTTTTTGAGCCGTGTGTGTATGTGCGTGTGTGTATGTGTATATATATATATATATATATATATATATATATATATATATATATATATATATATATATAATTTGTTTTATAATATATATTATAATTTTTTTTTCTTTTCAGAAGCCTAATATCTGGAATAAGCAAAATGTTGGGGTCTCAGCCCGAGCAGAGAAAGATGCCGAGCAGAAAGCTGAAGAGGACAACACACTTGACAAATCCAGGTCAGTCATTGGAATGATTCTTGTTTGTACCGAAGTGCACCTGTCATTTTGGAGATAATGCTATATGGTTAAGATGGTGGGAACGAGTGGTATGCATTGCCCTTACTCTTTACTTCCTGAAGGTAAGTACTTATGTGGGTGTACAGTGCTGCATAGTTATTTGGCGCTATATGAATGCCTTTTAATAAAAAAATAAATAACATGAGTTGTAATCTTTTATCTTTTTTAGGAAGAAGTTGGAGGAGAAAGCACTCCTGTATGAGAAGATGACCAAAGGAGATTTTCCTGGTAAGATTACAAGGAAACGATTCAGATCATTGCTTTGTGATCCATAATGCTTCAGTGCTTTCATTTCTTTTTTAACATCATGACAGTGAAGGTGGCCATAGGCAGATCGAATCTCGGTTTGTCCAGCAGGGACTGGCTGAATTTGACCCATCTATTAACAGGCTAGTTGTACTAAAGTCAAATGATCAATCAGTAACTGTTTTCTGCGTTTCTCTGGGATTCTACAGAGGCTACAAATACAGCTTTACATGCAGATGTAGCCTACAGTGTGTCCAATCAGAAGGAAGTATTTTCATCTCTCTGCGACTAATATTTTATCTTTCATGAGCGATTAAATATTTTCCTTTGATCTGGTATATAAGTCATAGCTCCCAGACAGATCGGAGCCCTCTCCTGGTCTCCTGCTGCTACCCGAAGCCGAAATGGCTAGAGCCCTTCTTTTTAGATTTCTAGAAGGTGGCAAACTGTGACTACATAGGTGACAATGTTTTATTGGCATCTAGGTGTCACCTCCAGCCTAGAAGCTGCTCTGTCCTTTCAGATGCTAATTGGTGAACATATGTCTCTGACTGAATACTGAACATTTATCTTTAATAACAGGGAACTAAGCTAGATATACAATTACATATTTCTACTGATCACATCTCAACTACCCAAATCTTACATTTATGTTACACCAGGCTGTCCAATGGTTTTTGTTTTTTTTTTTTTTTTTGCATATGATCCATAGCCACCAGTAGTGGGGAAGGATCCCCACCAGCAGAACACAATAGCGCTGCAGAGGGATTCCCCCATCAATACTGACAGTGTTGATGGGGGAATCAAGTAATTTTCTTTCCACCTAAGGTGTGTACAATCTAAGGTCCCTAAATCACATTCATACACATTCCTTCCACCTAAGGTGTGTACAATCTAAGGTCCCTAAATCACATTCATACACATTCCTTCCACCTAAGGTGTGTACAATCTAAGGTCCCTAAATCACATTCATACACATTCCTTCCACCTAAGGTGTGTACAATCTAAGGTCCCTAAATCACATTCATACACATTCCTTCCATCTAAGGTGTGTACAATCTAAGGTCCCTAAATCGCATTCATACACATTCCATCCACCTAAGGTGTGTACAATCTAAGGTCCCTAAATCGCATTCATACACATTCCTTCCACCTAAGGTGTGTACAATCTAAGGTCCCTAAATCACATTCATACACATTCCTTCCACCTAAGGTGTGTACAATCTAAGGTCCCGAAATCGCATTCATACACATTCCTTCCACCTAAGGTGTGTACAATCTAAGGTCCCTAAATCACATTCATACACATTCCTTCCACCTAAGGTGTGTACAATCTAAGGTCTCTAAATCACATTCATGCACATTCCTTCCACCTAAGGTGTGTACAATCTAAGGTCCCTAAATCACATTCATACACATTCCTTCCATCTAAGGTGTGTACAATCTAAGGTCCCTAAATCACATTCATACACATTCCTTCCACCTAAGGTGTGTACAATCTAAGGTCCCTAAATCACATTCATACACATTCCTTCCACCTAAGGTGTGTACAATCTAAGGTCCCTAAATCGCATTCATGCACATTCCTTCCACCTAAGGTGTGTACAATCTAAGGTCCCTAAATCACATTCATACACATTCCTTCCACCTAAGGTGTGTACAATCTAAGGTCCCTAAATCACATTCATACACATTCCTTCCACCTAAGGTGTGTACAATCTAAGGTCTCTAAATCACATTCATACACATTCCTTCCATCTAAGGTGTGTACAATCTAAGGTCCCTAAATCGCATTCATACACATTCCTTCCACCTAAGGTGTGTACAATCTAAGGTCCCTAAATCACATTCATACACATACTAGGGCCACTTAGATAGAAACCAATTAACCTACCAGCATGTCTTTGGAGTGTGGGAGGAAACTGGAGTACCCCGTGGAAACCCACGTAGGCACAGAGAACATGCAAACTCCAGGCAGGTATTGCCATGGTTGGGATTCAAATCGGTGACCCTAGTACTGCCAGGCGGAAGTGCTAACCACTTAGCCACTGTGCTGCATTACATACGCTTTAACTTTCTGGGCTTCAATCAGCCCTAAATTACCAAAATGATTGCAATTCTGTAAAATGTTCAGGTGTTCATCTACTTTTCTGCTTTCTATTCCCACCTTCTGAAAGGTTAAATGAGTTGACATGCATAATGGTCTGTGATTTCTCTTCATTGCCGGTACAGAATCGGCTCATCATTGTGTATGTATCAGCACGCACAATTGTGACTCATACAGGTTCAGAGCCGGGCGATTCGCTATCTCTTGGCCTCGCTGTTGCTTCAGCTCATTATTGGTAAATTGAGGTGCTCAATGCCGACACAGCTGGTGCTTTTATGTGCGAGACGAGAGCCTCTCATCCGGCGCACTTCACGTGCTCCTTTCAAGTCTCTCTTGTGCTATATTGAAGCGCGGCATCAAAGCGCCCGGTTTCGGCTCCCATTATTTTTATTTTCCATGCCAGCGGATGCTGGAACATACTGCTTAACCATTCCTTTCTCCTGCGTTAATGACAAGCCGTCTTTGCCCGGCAGATGAGGAGACGGAGGAGCTGTACCTGGTGGATTTTGCACAGAAGATTATAGACAAGCAGCGAGAGGCGCAGACATTGTGTCACAAGGAGCAGAAGACAGACGAAGGGGAGGAGGACGTGAGAGCGCCGGATATGCCAGTCCCGGGTCCTAAAGACCCCGGGGAGGAATGGTGAGTGTGTTTCAGAGGAACTACTTCATGGCAAGTACATGTAAACCCAATTACAGTTTAACCCGTGTAACCGTCACTGGTTCCTCCTCATCAACACACCAATTATTATTATTATTATACAGGGTTTATATGGGGCCAACAGTTTGCTCAGCGCTTTACAATATAACGGGAGACAATACAGCAACAATACAGTTCAGTACAAGAGGGATAGGAGGGCCCTGATCCTTTGAGCTTACAATCTAGGAGAATGAAACCAATGAAACACCAATGAAATGTTTAAATAAAACCTTTCAGTTTTTATTACATACCTTATTTTGGAGCCAGTCACCGGGTCTCTGTGCTTCTCTATGCAATGCAGGTAAACCACGGCTTTTAGGAGGGGCCGGCAGGGTGCTGTACATAGCTTCCTGAAACTATCGCAGCACCCTGCCTCAGTACTCATCTCAAGAGCCTGATACAGAGTGTGGGTTTACTCCTGGGAGGAGTTATGCAAATATCAAAATTCCTTGATGGAAAAATGTCAGTCTGGAGGAGTGGGTGGTGTTACGCAAGCTGCATTTACATGCAGACTGTCCTAGGTAACACGTGATGCTGAGCCTCCATGATTGAACACCTAATATTTGAAAAGGGTGGACCAGGGACAGCCAGGATGGGGAGGAAACGACTTGGTCAGCCTTTTCAACACAGAGAAACCCTTGAGATAACTTTCCGATCTCAGGGAACCCGGCTAAATGCCTACCATATCTACAACTCATGATACATTGGTGTGATGGTCAGTGGGAAGAATGCTCCTTACACCTGAGGTCCTTGGGAAGAGTTACTGTACCTTGTTACAGATGGCTTGTAACAGAACCGGATCCCGACTGCACTGGGGCATTTCTGTTAGACTCCCGCTTCCCTGTCCGGACACCATCCACAGACACCACCGCTGACCATACAGGACAAGACAGCACCAGGCTTCTTAAGGCAGGAAGTGGACTGCTTTATTTTAACACAAACACAAGATATATACACAGGGCTGGGAAATACATTCAGTAACAGAAAACACATCAGCAGGCCGTCCCATCAGGGGGAAGGGCTGCTCGGAACCTCCCCCCACCAAGCCAGTACAAACACATATATCCCATAATCCTTTGCTCCCAAGTAAGACACACAATGGAACAATTGGATACACCAGGTTGCAGTAGACAATGAACAACCCCCACACCAATACACAAACCGTACATCCCATAATAGTTTGCTAGAACAATGGGATGCATCCGCATGGCAGAGAACAATGAACAATCCCCACACCAATATTAGAACATTTCACCCTGTACCCCTAACAGGCACAGGGTGACTTGCACATAATGGGAACATGGGGAGCTGAGACAGCCCCCCCCCCACCCCCAAAAGTCACTTCCATCACATAGCTAAAAAGATGAATGGTGTCAGTGGGAACTTACCATAGAAGCAGAAATTGCTCAAGGAACCCTTAGCAAACTTCTGGAGGAACCCTAGGGTATCATGGAACCCTATGATGTAAATGAATAAAATGCAGTGCTAGTTCTATAATCTCATGTCACTTTAAATGAAGTCCATATAAGTTCCCAAATGAATGGACGCAGGTGCATAAAGGGAAAAGTTCGATCCAAAAAACCCATCACCATACACCCAAAACAGATTGGCCTCTTACCAGACAATTTGACCGCACAAAGTCGGTCAACATGCGCAGTTTGATATAACATCAATACAGCAATCGATCCTCAATAGAGATCCCCCTCCAGAATGAAAAGTAGCTTCTCCACCTTCAATGATCTCCAAATGGCAGAAACTCCCATCCGATGGTCAGGGAATGAATAAAGAGGAAAAGCAACTCCTAGTGTAGTATTTAAAAATCTAATTTGGTAAATTTATTTAGGTTCCACGTACATCAGTATATAAGACAACCAGCATGATAAAATAGGATGTTTCTAACCGACAAGATGGCCGCCGTCCCTCCAGACACGGCGAGGCTCCACCCTACATGTTTCGTCATCAAAAAGACGTCTTCAGGGCCGTGACGTGCTTCTATCCATTTGGGAACTTGTATGGACTTTATTTAAAGTGAGATGAGATCATTCTATAACTAGCGCTGCATTTTCTTCATTACATCATAATATTGCCTTTTATATGTGCAAGCTGCTTATATTCTATTTATTTTTGTTTAAAATCTGAGCGCAAGTGTTGGTTTATATGGAACCCTGGTTGAGAAACCCTGGACTAGGTGATGCTGGATGTCCTCCAGCCAAGACATGTGGCGGAGCTCTGTTTGACTTGCTGCAGTTTCTAATGCACATTGTGAGAAGCTCACAGTGTGCAGTGAAATCAGATTAGGCCGTTTCAGTTCAGGGGAGGAGCCGGTACACCTGTGCAAGACAAGAAGGCTGAAGTTCGGCTTTAAAGCCAAATTTCCCATTCTTTCATCTGCATTTACGGTTTTTAAATTCTTCTGTATGCTTTTGCACCCTCTGCTTCGTTGTCTTTCCTCCGATGGTGGACAGTCCTTACTGCCGCACAATTCTGTAATGTGTAATGATGACGCACCCTCAGGAGGATGTAGAGGGCAGAAGTGCACCTTGGACAGCGGGAGTATTGCCGTGCAAACTTTCTCTTTTAACCCTTTGGCGCCGGCAATTCCTGGCCCTTTAGCCCTGGTTCACATACACGCGGTCGTGTGGGCCGCGTCTTGCGCGGGCTGGAAAAAAAAGGTGAAAAGACAATTGTTTGATACACAGTGCTTTAGCAATCCAAATTCTACTTTGCTAAGGTTTAGAACTCCTAGAAATCCTGCGATGGTTACCTCTGGCAATGTTTAGAGCTCATCTGCATGTGCCATGCACAAGTGTTTAAATATCTGTGTGATCGGTTGTGATTTCTCCTGTCCATAGGGTGGATTATGTTGATTCGCTGGGCCGATCAAGACGCTGTATGAAGAAGGACCTTCCAGACCTTTTGAAAATGGACAAAGATCTAAAAGGAAAAAAGTAAGTCATCAAGGCACGTGCCTTGCACAGAACACATTGGGGTTGATTTACTTAACTGGAGAGTACAAAGTCTGGTGCAGCTGTGTATGGTGGCCAATCCGCTCCTAACTTCAGCTTGTTCAGTCCAGTTTTGGCAAAAAACCTGGAAGCTGATTGGTTTCTATGCAGAGCTGAACCAGATTTTGCACCCTCCAGTTTTAGTAAATCATCCCTATAGGGTTAATGTGAATTTTCCCGTCAGATGTACCCACTTCAGTGGTTGTGATGGTGGTACATGACCAATGAAAAAAACTTTCGAACCCTGTGAACAAAAGATGTGAACCATGAAAATGAGGGTACTGTAAGTGGTCCATTCTCCGAAAGAGAAGGGTCTCAATCCCCAAACCCCCCGGGGCACATGCTTCTATCAGGAGTAAGACATGCTGTGGTCTACAGGGCCTTGAAAAAGTATTCATCCCCCTTGGAATTTACCACATTTTGTCATGTTACAACCAAAACCATCAATGTATTTTATTGGGATTGGATGTGATAGACCAGTGATGGCGAACCTATGGCACGCGTGCCAGAGCTGGCACGCAGAGCCATCTCAGTGGGCACGCCAGGAGGAAGAGAGGAAGAGAACGCTCTCTCCTGCGCACCGGGCGATCTCCGTGATCGCTGTGTCCTACGGACACAGCTGATCACGTGACGTGGTAAAAGGCCAATCACAGCGGCCTTTTACCACGTGATCAGCCGTGTCCAATGACACGCTGATCACCGGGAAATGCAAATGCTGGTTCTCGGCTGCACTTTCTTCACGCTGTCAGATCGTGAGGAAAGTACTGCCGAAAACCGGCAGTTGTCAGAGCAGGGAACGGCACCGATCATCAGGGTCACTGATCATCAGTGCTCTGATGATCGGTGCCCAGCAGTGCCACACACAAGTTCCGCCCACCTGTGCCCAGCAGTGCGCCCACCTGTGCCCAGCAATGCACCCACCTGTGCCCAGCAATGCACCCAGCTGTGCCCAGCAGTGTGCCCACCTGTGCCCAGCAATGCACCCACCTGTGCCGCCCACCAGTGCCACCCACCTGTGCCCACCAGTGCCACCCACCAGTGCCCATCAGTGCAGCCCAGCAGTGCTGCCAGTCAGTGCCACCAGTCAGTGCCCAGCAGTTGTGCCAGTCAGTGCCCAGCAGTGATGTCAGTGCCACCTATCAGTGTTGTCTATCAGTACCCATTATCAGTGTCGCCTATCAGTGCCACCTATCTGTGACACCTCATTAGTGCTGCCCATCAGTGCCACCCATCAGTGATGCCCAGCAGTGCCGCTGGTCAGTGCCGTCTGTCAGTGCCTCCAGTTGGTGCTATCAGTCAGTGCCGCTTATCAGTGCCCATCATTTCCTGCATATCAGTGCATCATCAGTGCCTCCTCATCAATGCTCACCAGTGCCGCCTCATCAGTGCTACCTATCTGTGCCGCCTCTTCAATGCCCATCAGTGCAGCCTCACCAACGCACATCAAAGAAGAAATATTACCTGTTTGCTAAATTTTAGAATAGAAGCAAAGGAAACCTTTTATGTTTTTAATTTTTTGCTCTTTTTTCATTTATAGTGCAAAAAATAAAACACCCAGTGGTGATTAAATACCACCAAAAAAAGCTCTATTTGTGTGAAAAAATGATAAAAATTACATATGGTTACAGTGTTGCATGACCGCACAATTGTCATTGTTAAGTGCAACAGCACTGAAAGCTGAAAATTGTCCTGGGCAGGAAGGGGGTAGAAGTGCCCGGTAGGCAAGTGATTAATTCCAGTGTTGGCACTTTGAAATAAAAAAGTTGGTTTTGTGTTGCAGTTTGGGCACTCGGGCTCAAAAAGGTTCGCCATCACTGTGATAGACCAACACAAAGTGGCCCATAATTGTGAAGTGGAAGGAAAATGAGAAATGGTTTTCAACATTTTTTACAAATATCTGGAAAGTGTGGCAGCATTTGTATTCAGCCCCCGGAGTCAATACTTTGTAGGACCCCCTTTCTTTGCAATTCCGGTCTTTTTGGGCATCTCTCCCAGCTTTGCACATCTAGAGAGGGACATTTCTGCCCATTCTTCTTCGCAGAATCGCTCAAGCTCTGTCAGATTGGATGGAGAGCGTCTGGGAACAGCAATTTTCAGGTCTGGCCACAGATTCTCCATTGGATTTAGGTCTGGACTGTGACTGGGCCATTCTAACACATGAAGATGCTTTGATCTGAACCATTCCATTGTAGCTCTGGCTAAATGTTTCGGGTCGTTGTCCTGCTGGAAGGGGAACCTCCGCCCCGGTCTCAAGTCTTTTACAGACTCTAACAGGTTTTCTTCTAAGATTGCCCTGTATTTGGCTCCATCCATCTTCTCATCAACTCTGACCAGCTTCCCTGTCCCTGCTGAAGAAAAGCATCCCCACCACATGATGCTGCCACCACCATGTTTCACGGTGGGGATGGTGTGTTCAGGGTGATGTGCAGTGTTAGTTTTCCCCCCACACATAGTGTTTTTCTTTTAGGCCAAAAAGTTCAATTTTGGTCTCCTCTGACCAGAGCCCCTTCTTCCACGTTTGCTGTGTCCCCCACATGGCTTCTCACAAACAGGACTTCTTATGGCTTTCTGCCAACAATGGCTCCCTTCTTGTCACTCTTCCATAAAGGCCAGATTTGTGGAGGTCACGACTAATAGTTGTCCTGTGGACAGATTCTCCCACCTGAGCTGTGGATCTCTGCAGATCCTCCAGAGTTCCCATGGGCCTCTTGGCTGCTTCTCTGATGAATGCTCTCCTTGCCCGGTTTGTCAGTTTACGACGGCCATGTCTTGGTAGGTTGGCAGTTGTGCCGTACTCTTTCCATTTTCAGATGATGAACAGTGCTCCGTGAGATGTTCAAAGATTGGGATATTTTTTTAGAACCTAACCCTGCTTTAAACTTCTCAACTTTATCCCTGACCTGTCTGGTGTGTTCCATGGCCTTCTTGATGCTGTTTGTTCACTAATGTTCTCTAACAAACCTCTGAGGGCTTCACAGAACAGCTGGATTTATACTGAGAATTAATTACACTCTATTTACTAATTAGGTGACTCCTGAAGGCAATTGGTTCCACTATATTTTAGTTAGGGGTATCCGAGTAAAGGGGGCTGAATACAAATGCACGCCATACTTTCCACATATTTATTTATATAAAATTTTGAAAACCATTTCTCATTTTCCTTCCACTTCAAAATTATGTGCCATTCTGTGTTGGTCTATCTCATAAAATCAAAATAAAATACATTTACATTTTTGGTTGTAAAATGACAAAATGTGGAAAATTTCAAGGGGTATGAATACTTTGTCAAGGCACTGTACCTAGGCCAAAGCCAGGTGGACCCCATTCCTTAGAGAAGCCAGTCCACCAAGTACTTGATGAGGGCTCTCCAGAAAAGAGACCCCCGGTTGGGGAAAGAAAATAGACCATAGATCCTCCTTCCAGACTTCAGGGCAGACCCTGATAACCTCCTTCTATGATGACCTGCACCCTTCCTCTGTGATAACCTGCACCCTTCCTCTGTGATAACCTGCACCCTTCCTCTGTGATAACCTGTACCCCGTCTTTGAGTACAGCTTTTTACGATGTTTTTGCCATCATAAGTTCAGTGTAATGAAATCAAGGCTTCTATTGAGCAGGACCCAACAAGACAGTAAAAACATCCAAGTTATGGTGGAAAGGGACTAAAGGAATCAAAAAGCTTTCCAAATGAATCCATGTATAGCACTGTAAAGTACGGATGCACCAATACCGGTATTGGTGACGATTTTGATTTGGTGCGAGGGCTTTTTGATTTGGTGCGAGGGCTTTTTGATTTGGTGCGAGGGCTTTTTGATTTGGTGCGAGGGCTTTTTGATTTGGTGTGAGGGCTTTTTGATTTGGTGCGAGGGCTTTTTGATTTGGTGCGAGGGCTTTTTGATTTGGTGCGAGGGCTTTTTGATTTCTTTAGCCCTTCTTACCACACCCTGTATGGTTATACTTTCTCTGTTCAGAAGTATAAGAAGTCCCTAAACTTTGTAAAATGTCAATGTTTGAAAGATCAACCTCCTCTGTGTCTTTACAGACCGGCCGCTCAGGAAAAGACTTTACTGTCTGAGGATATGAGACAGGAGATGCAAAGACAGCAGTGGGAGCAGGAAGAGGAAGAAGCCTCGAAGAGACCGATTGGTCCCTTACATTATGAAGACATAAGGGACAATGGTATAGAAGCTTTATCTTTTTGGAATATATTTTTTGCTCATGTCCAGTATTTGCTATATATAGAGCAGTGTTTCCCAACTTTTTTTCAGTGAAAGCACCCTTTAAAAATTATGGGTAGTCCCGAGGCACCCTTTAAAATCATGGACAGTCTTGAAGCACCCCATTCTAAAATAGGGTGCCTCAAGACTGTCCATAATTTTAACCACTTCATGTCTGGCCATTGTATATAAACAGCCGGACGGTGGCAGTGCAGGGTCGGGTGGCCGTCTTCCGGACACAGTGGAACACTGATCATTTTACGGGACCTCTGTGCGAGGTCCCGATCATGTGATCACTGATTGCCCATGCCTGTGAAATGTGTGAAAATTGGGATACGTGTGAAATCTGTGAATGATCACAGAGGTCACATGGTACAGGGCTATTCACAACAGCCTTGTACCATGTGACAAGCTGTGACCAATCACAGGTCACACAGTATTTCTCTATGATAGCAAGAATGCAGCCAGAGAGGAGAAATGATTGCTTTTACAGCCTTTATGGGTGTAAAAGCAATCGGTGTAAAATCGGTGTAAAAAAAAAATCTTCATCACCCCACCCAAGTAGTAAAGCGTGACACTGTACTGCTAGGGTGACAGTATGTAAACCATAGTGTCACCATAGTGACACTGAACTACTTGTGGGGGGTGATGAAGATTTTTTTTTTTTTAACACTGATTGCTTTTACACCCATAAAGGCTGTAAAAGCAATCATTTCTCTTCCTCTCTAGCTGCATTATTGCAGCCATTGAGAACTACTGAGTGAGCTGTGATTGGTCACAGCTTGTCACATGGTACAAGGCTGTTGTGAATAGCCCTGTACCATGTGACCTCTGTGATCATTCACAGATTTCACACGTAGTACGCAATGATGTCAGAAGTGACATCTTGCTTACTACTCTGCATGTGATCGCTGATTGGCTAATCAGCGATCACATGATCGGGACCTCACACAGAGGTCCCGTACGATGATCGGTGTTTCACACAGCAGGCACCGGATCGTGGTGCTGCGCGCTCCCAGGGAGCGCACACAAGCAGGGGGCTTGGAAAGCCATTTATAAACGGCCACCCAACCCTGCACTGCCACCGTCCGACCGTTTATATACATGGGCCGTACGGGAAGTGGTTAATGAACATGGTATGAAGAAGCCCTTAGAAATCATATCTGGCTGCAGATCGAAATGGAATATTTTTTTTGTTTGCCAATGTCCAGTTCTCCTGTAGACAGCAGTACAAGCAGAAAGTACATGACTTCCTTTGTCCATTGATGGATTGCAAGAAAAGGATTTTACAGTGAGTACAGAAACTTTTTTTTGATAAATCGTATAAACTTGTCGTCTGCTTTGCTATTGCAGAGGCCAGGCAGCTGGGTGTGGGCTATTTTGCCTTCGCCAAGGATGAACAAAACCGTCAGAAGCAAATGGAAACGCTGAATATGCTGCGAGATCAGGTAAGAGGCATGGATAAAGGTAACTGCAATTGTCTATATTAGGGCCTAAGTCGACAGGCTTTTGTTTGCACCAGTTGTTGGGAAAATAAAAGCAGCTTGACGTAAGTCAAAGCAGCTTTGGAGGTTCGAGCTGAACTCCGGGCAGAAAAAAAGTTTCAGGGCAAGGAGATCCAAAATCAGTTCAGGGGGGCTTTACAGATTATTAAAGCGGAGTTCCACTCAAGCTATAAAAAAAATAAAAGTCAGCAGCTACAAAAACTGTAGCTCCTGACTTTGAAAAAAACAGCCACTTACCTGTCTCTTTGGTACTGTGTTGTGTCCCCCGCAGTCCGTTTCACCGGCCGTCCTGTATTCCAGGAGGCCGGCATCTTCAGTGTGGGCACCCGGCTGTGACAGCTTGCGGCTTCACAGCCGGGTACCCACTGCGCATGCGCGAGTAGCGCTGCGCTTGATGAATGGTCCTGTAGTCTTCTGGGACCTGTCGCGTGTCTCAAAAGACTACAGGGAGGGAGGACACCTTCCACTTCTGATCGCCTAGGTGATTGGACCGGAAGTGGGAGTGGGTACCTGTCAAATTCGGGTACCTGCTCCCCAAAGGTGCCAATCCTTAATGGCAAGCGGGGGAGCAGTCCTTATAGCGGAACTTCCCCTTTTGGGTGGAGCTCCGCTTTTAATTAATTTATTCATAGGTGGCTTTTACCTGCAGTTAAAGCCCAGCTCTGGGCAAAAAAACCCAAAACTTTTCCCATGCAATGGGGCTGTGCCCACACTGCATAGGTCAACTGCTTGTTTGTGTCTAGGGCAAAGGTCGCCAAACTATGGCCCTCCAGCTGTTGAAGTTCTACAAGTCCCATCATGCCTCTGCTTCTTTGAGTCTTGCCTGTGGCTGTCAGACTCTTGCAAAGCCTCATGGGACTTGCAGTTCCTCAACACGTGGACGGCCATAGTTTGGAGACCCCTGGTCTAGGGGGTTGGAGAAAGCTTATACTCACCCGATCCTCTGCTCCACCTGCAAACAGCGCTCCCCCACAATCCAGCAGTGGACTGTTCCTGATGTCCTCCTGCCCAGAACAGGTCTATGGGCGTAATGATGTCAGGAACAGTCCACCGCACAAGGCTACGGGGGGGGGGGGGGGTCAGCAGCCACAGCGACAGGTCTGGTTCGTGATGGGTTGGAGGATTAGGTAAGTATATCTCCGTTCTTCAATCCCCTAGACAGAAATGAGCAGTTGACCCTTGCAGTGTGGGCACAGCCTCGTTGCATGGGAAAACTTTTTTTTTGTTTTGCCAGGAGTTGGGCTTTAACTGCAGGCCGAAGCCACCTATGAATAAATTAATTATCTCCAAAGCCTTCTTAAATCATTTCTAATCTCCTTGTCCTGTAACTGATCCCCATGAGCAGAAATAATGTGACTGGTAATAGAGGCCAGAGCACAAAATTGATTATAGCAGCAACTCTTTTTAAATTTAAAGCTGAAGTTTAATTTCCCTGTATTTTTGTCTTCCCTGGTTTCTCCAAACCCCCCCAATAATGTACCGAAGACATTTTTAAATAAAGTTTTGCTATTTTTATTACACAACTTACGAATGAAAGCGGCAAACCAAAGAAAGTCAGGCTCGGGAGAAAAGGGGTTCTGGGCGTCCTCCAGCCGGAAAATAAGGTGGGCTCTATCTGAGTTGCTGCAGCTTTTAATGCACACTGTGAGAAACTCACAGTGTGTGGTGAAATCAGTGTAATCCTTTTTCAGCCTAGG
Source organism: Staurois parvus (assembly GCF_062004578.1). Classification (NCBI taxonomy): domain Eukaryota; kingdom Metazoa; phylum Chordata; class Amphibia; order Anura; family Ranidae; genus Staurois; species Staurois parvus. The sequence continues at coordinate 24,017 of NW_028321400.1, forward strand.
AGAGGAGCCGGTACAACTATTCAAGACTAAAGGGAGGGCCGGAGTTCTCCTTTAAAGGGGCAGGAAGGTTATGATGGAGATGAGCATTGTCACAATGCAATCAACCATCCCTGAATGCCATGTCACAAATTCAAAATGAACATTTACAATGTTATCAGTTATGGTTGCACCGATACAGAATACTTGCACTCGTACTCCCGAAAAACCATACCTTTGCGGTATGTGATTTGAGCCCATAAAAAATGAATGGGCTCAAATCTTAGTGCAAAGAATTGCATATGATTTGAACAGGAATGCAGTTCCTGTCCAAATCTCATGCGGTTTCCCCCTCTGCTCTTGTGTGATCCCAGTAGACAGGAAAGCACTAAGAAGTGCAGAAATGGGCAAACAGTTTATCAATGTTATAACAACTCACGTGTTAAGGCCCCTGTCAGGGATGCGGGTGTGACCAGAAGTGTGTGGACTGACACAGGGAAACGTAGGCTTCAGATATAGTAAATAATATAATTTATTGAGACTAACAATACAAACATAAACGCAGTGCACCAAACCCCAAGCTAACACAAATACATACAACAAGGTGAAACAAACCCAAACCTAACTGATATAGATACACAGGTACATACACATATAGAGCACAACGTAGTCAGGCAGGCCGGGTCGATAACTATCGGGCAGGTAGGTACAGGAGGAGCAGGCGGAGAGAATGGTCAGGGTCACAAGCCAGGGATCAAACAGGAGAAGTCAGCAGAGGTCAGGATCAGGCAGGGTCGGCAACAAGTCAGGCAGAAACAGGAACAGGAATGCAGGTTACAAGATACAGGGGCCCATGGAAAAACACACCAAGGCCCTGACTGTGAATCTGGCCATTCCTTAAATACAACCCCTGCAATCAGCTTCAGGTGTTTTGGCTGACTGCAGGGGTGAGTCTCTGATTGCTGAGAGCACCCGCTGGCCAGCCCTGGTACTGCAGCCCACAAGGCAGGTGAGTCCCACCGTTATTGGCAAGTCCATTCCTGACAGCCCCATGTACACGGGAAACTTCTGAATGATGGAAACTGACTACTGGAAAACATAGGTTAAAAAATGTCTGTTTAGCCGCGTTTGTATAACGCGTTTAGAAGCGTTTGTGTTTAGAAGCGTTTTTTAAAGAGAAGCACAAGAGAACCTCCCAAATGCCCAGAATGCACTGACAAGTGGTAAATTATTAACTATTTCAGACTGTTTCAGAGAAATACAGAAAGTAGAAGCAGAGACAGCAGTATGTGTTGAGATTAGCTTAGGTGTGAGTTGCTCATTAACATTTCTTTTGTTTCCAAGGGTGGGAAAGGTGTCTGGTGGAGGGAGTCATTAAGGCCACTTGGCAGGGGGTCTTCATGAGGAATTTGAGATGTGAATGGTCATTAACATATCTTTTGTTTCCAAGGGTGGGAGAGGTCTGAGGTGTGAATGGTCATTAACGTATCTTTTGTTTCCAAGGGTGGGAGAGGTCTGAGGTGTGAATGGTCATTAACGTATCTTTTGTTTCCAAGGGTGGGAGAGGTCTGAGGTGTGAATTGGTCATTAACATATCTTTTGTTTCCAAGGGTGGGAGAGGTCTGAGGTGTGAATTGGTCCTTAACGTATCTTTTGTTTCCAAGGGTGGGAGAGGTCTGAGGTGTGAATTGGTCATTAACATATCTTTTGTTTCCAAGGGTGGGAGAGGTCTGAGGTGTGAATTGGTCATTAACATATCTTTTGTTTCCAAGGGTGGGAGAGGTCTGAGGTGTGAATTGGTCCTTAACGTATCTTTTGTTTCCAAGGGCAGCAGAGGTCTTAGGTGTGAATTGGTCATTAACGTATCTTTTGTTTCCAAGGGTAGGAGAGGTCTGAGGTATGAATGGTCATTAACGTATTTTTTCTTTCCAAGGGTGGGAGAGGTCTTAGGTGTGAATTGGTCATTAACGTATCTTTTGTTTCCAAGGGTGGGAGAGGTCTGAGGTGTGAATGGTCATTAACGTATCTTTTGTTTCCAAGGGTGGGAGAGGTCTGTGGTGTGAATTGGTCATTAACATATCTTTTGTTTCCAAGGGTGGGAGAGGTCTGAGGTGTGAATCGGTCATTACCACGTGTGACAAGCTTGGTAGGAACATCCTGTGTTCAGTGTTTTGTCCATCTGAGTAGCTTGAAAATGCTTTGCATGCATTTTTGATGATGAAAAAAGGCTCTGGACAGCATTGAGAACTGGAAGAGATAAAAAAAAATTGCAAACGCTTATAAATGTGTTTTGCCGCGTTTACAAGCATTTTGCATTTGAAATGCTGATAACATCGACTGCTGAACGCAAGTTTTCTGCATTCAAAAAACTGACCGTAAACTCAAATGTAAATGCAGACGTGTACACGGACACAGAGGAAAACAATAGGGAGAGTTCAGGGGCTGCTGAAAAAAACGCAGAAAAGCTCCTGAACGTCAGTTTGTCAGCTGCAGTTCACACGAGCTCTAAAAGTACAAAATATATCTAGCATGTCAAATCCAAAACCACGGCACTTTGTGGCGCTCACAGGGATGGAGGAAATGTATCGGTGGTCTGCCCCAAAGCTGACATCACTTCCACCCTATACCCATTGGGGTCCCGGAACTTCCTGCATCTCCTCCAGCCCTGTGAGCACCGTAAGCAGCCATGGTTTCGGATGTGACATGCAAGATATATTATGTACATATAAGTTGTTACCACATTCATCAACTGTTTGCCCATTCCTACACCCGTACACACGATGAACGATCGGCCGTTTTTTTTCGCCTGCTTGTCTCACATCGAAAGTGAAAAGGTTACTAAAGATACAAAAATTCTCCAATGAAAGAAAAGAATTTGGAAAGTGATGTCATGTATTGCGTTGTATTTGTATTTTCAGACGACTACTGTACTGATTAAACGAAAATCGTACTCTCTGGGCTTGTCCCTTCGGATATTGTCGTACGAATTGTCGTGATCGGCTCCCAAAAGCTGTGTACTAACGTTCCGATTATCGGACGATCGGTCCTCGTACGAAAATTTTCGTTCGATTTTTCTTCTAGTGTGTACGGGGCATTAGACAACGCCTGTCTTTATCGGGGGTCACACAGGAGCAGCGGGGCGAACCGCATGTGATTTGGACAGAAATGGCACTGCATTCTTGTTCAAATCGCATGCAATTTGAGCCCATTCATTTTGTATGGGCTCAAATCGCACCGAAAAGGTACTCAGTATCAGTAAGTACTTGACCGAAAGTATCGGTACTCGTATGTGCCGCTAAAAAAACAACGCAACCTTATCATCAAGTAGTTTGAAAAAAAAAAAAAAAAAACATTTTCTCTTCCTCTTGCAGACTGAAGATCAAAGGCTGAAGCGTGAGCGCCTAAAAGCAAAGCGCAAAGCAATGCTGGACGCGCGTCTTGCCAAACTGCGGCAGCGTAAAATGAAAAATGTGACAGAGGAAGGAGTGGAGCCGGAGGCAGCTCAGGGTGAGTGAGAAGAAATGATATTGTACAGCGCTGCGCAAACTGTTGGCGCTATATAAATACTGTATAATAATAATATTCTGGATATACAGAACTGTTCTTTGTCTGTCTTTTTTTTGTTTTTTTTTCCCATAATGCTTTGGGATAATTAAAGTATAACAGAAGTCAAAACTTTTTTGTTTCCGTTTTGGATAGAGTGGAGAGGGATTAGAACCCCTCTCAGGTGTTCATTGCTGACTGTGCCCCCATTAGGGAGATTCACCCTCTCCATGTGCCCTAGTTATCATTGTTGAATGAAAGTAAACAAATTGCCAAGTTTTGGGTTGTCCCCAGAAAAGTAATAGAGAGGAAATCTTGCAATTGGGATACTAGCTTTGGTGACCTGAGGAGCCCCAAGAGATTCTCCTAATTTTGCAGGGATTTCCCTTCACTTCCTGCTTTGCCTATGGGACAGGAAGTGAAGGTAAATCTCCCCAATGGGACAGATGGTAAAATAACTGACAGGGGTTATAACCCTCCATTACTACGTCCAAAATGGGGAAAAAAGGTTTGATTTAAGATCTATCTATTATCTATCTATCTATCTATTATCTATCTATTATCTATCTATTATCTATCTATCTATCTATTATCTATCTATTATCTATCTATTATCTATCTATCTATTATCTATCTATCTATCTATTATCTATCTATCTATTATCTATCTATTATCTATCTATTATCTATCTATCTATCTATTATCTATCTATCTATTATCTATCTATTATCTATCTATCTATCTATCTATCTATTATCTATCTATCTATTATCTATCTATCTATCTATTATCTATCTATCTATTATCTATCTATCTATCTATCTATTATCTATCTATCTATCTATCTATCTATTATCTATCTATCTATCTATCTATCTATTATCTATCTATCTATCTATCTATCTATCTATCTATCTATCTATCTATCTATTATCTATCTATTATCTATCTATCTATCTATCTATCTATCTATCTATCTATTATCTATCTATCTATCTATTATCTATCTATCTATCTATTATCTATCTATCTATCTATCTATCTATCTATCTATTATCTATCTATCTATCTATTATCTATCTATCTATTATCTATCTATCTATCTATCTATCTATCTATCTATCTATCTATCTATCTATCTATCTATCTATTATCTATCTATCTATCTATTATCTATCTATCATCTATCTATCTATCTATCTATCTATCTATCTATCTATCATCTATCTATCTATCTATCTATCTATTATCTATCTATCATCTATCTATCTATCTATTATCTATCTATCATCTATCTATCTATCTATTATCTATCTATTATCTATCTATCTATCTATCTATCTATCTATCTATCATCTATCTATCTATCTATCTATCTATCTATTATCTATCTATCTATCTATTATCTATCTATTATCTATCTATTATCTATCTATCTATCTATCTATTATCTATCTATCTATCTATTATCTATCTATCTATTATCTATCTATCTATCTATTATCTATCTATCTATTATCTATCTATTATCTATCTATTATCTATCTATTATCTATCTATCTATCTATCTATCTATCTATCTATCTATCTATCTATCTATTATCTATCTATCTATTATCTATCTATCTATCTATCTATCTATTATCTATCTATCTATCTATCTATTATCTATCTATTATCTATCTATTATCTATCTATCTATCTATCTATCTATCTATCTATCTATCTATCTATCTATCTATCTATCTATCTATTATCTATCTATTATCTATCTATTATCTATCTATCTATCTATCTATCTATCTATCTATCTATCTATCTATCTATCTATCTATTATCTATCTATCTATCTATCTATCTATTATCTATCTATCTATTATCTATCTATCTATTATCTATCTATTATCTATCTATCTATCTATTATCTATCTATCTATCTATTATCTATCTATCCATCATCTATCTATCTTATCTATCTACTTTAAACTGATTCTTTGATTGTTGCTAAAAGCAGGAGACGTATTCTTATCAGTCAGTCTGATGAGGATGGCATTGTGACCTGTATATGTCTTTTAACCCCCCTGGCGGTATTCCTGAGTAGCTCGGGGTGAAGTTTCAGCACCACAAGCGGTAACCCCCCCGAGCTACACTCGGGAATACACTGCAGCATTGCTCTGGTATCCCTCCAGCACTTACCTTGTCCTGCGCTCCCGCGATGTCCCTCCTGCAGTGTCCCCTGTAATGTCCTCCGACCGATGCCGGCATCTGTCTTCCGGGTTCCGTTCCCTGCGACGTCGGGACGTACGGGGGACGGAACTGGCGGGAAATTCAAAAATGTAAAAAATGTGACATACAGTAAATACACTAAAATCACATAGTATAACATTCCTGTATCAAACCATTTCACATACATTTTGTCCGGCGCCCTGCCTGCATTTTTACTGTTCTTTCTGCCTGGAAACTGAGAAACGTCCATGGCGTCCAAAAAGCGTCTCTTTAGGTCAGACGCGGTTTTAGACCGGCTAGAGAACAGCGATAGTAAATCAGAACCACTTGCAGAATTGAGTGATAATGATTGGTGGGGGAAATTCCTCATCAGACACTGAAAACGATTCTGCGACTGAGCTCAGCGATGTGCGAACTTGGCGCTCTATTTCACATTTCAGTGTTTTTTGGTTTGATTATATTATTGAATTAAATTTATTATTATTTTTTTTAATTATATTATAATTTATGATTTCATGTTTCAAATTTTATCCTCCCCGGGATGTTTACTAGACTCTTGTTCGGACAGATTTCAGTGAGTTATTCCTAAGAATTACAGGCCTACAATAAAAAAAATACATATTTCCATGGAAAAAAAGTACCGCTTTGAGCACAGAAATACTGACCTAATCAGACCGCTAGGGAGGTTAAGATATGTGTAGCTTTTTGTTTAATGTTTGTCAATGTACATATTTATTTCCTCTCTATGTGACACAGATGCTGAGGATGAACTGATTGGGCCGGAGCCAGAAGAGCCCCGTGAGCTGGAGAAGAAGGTGGAAGTTGTTGTACAGGAGAGAAGAGATACCAAACCTGGAGCCCCCCATGTCAGAGAGTGGGACAGAGGCAAAGGTAAGGCTTGCCTGTGTAGGATGATAGATTATGGAGGGTCTCCCATAGTTCCTCATTAAATAGGGGGCCACACTTTCCAATTTTACTTTTAAAGGTTAACTCTAAATGAAGAGATGTCCCATACCTGCTGAGTAACATCCTTAACTACTTCCAGTCCGGACACTCCCCCCCCCCCCCCCCTTCCAGTCCGGACACTTCCCCCCCCCCCCCCTTCCAGTCCGGACACTTCCCCCCCCCCCCCTTCCAGTCCGGACACTTCCCCCCCCTTCCAGTCCGGACACTTCCCCCCCCCCCCCCTTCCAGTCGGACACTTCCCCCCCCCCCCTTCCAGTCCGGACACTTCCCCCCCCCCCCCCCCTTCCAGTCCGGACACTTCCCCCCCCCCCTTCCAGTCCGGACACTTCCCCCCCCTTCCAGTCCGGACACTCCCCCCCCTTCCGGTCCGGACACTTCCCCCCCCTTCCGGTCCGGACACTTCCCCCCCCTTCCAGTCCGGACACTTCCCCCCCCCTTCCAGTCCGGACACTTCCCCCCCCTTCCAGTCCGGACACTTCCCCCCCCTTCCAGTCCGGACACTTCCCCCCCTTCCAGTCCGGACACTTCCCCCCCCTTTCCAGTCCGGACACTTTCCCCCCTTTCCAGTCCGGACACTTTCCCCCCCTTTCCAGTCCGGACACTTTCCCCCCCTTTCCAGTCCGGACACTTTCCCCCCTTTCCAGTCCGGACACTTTCCCCCCCTTTCCAGTCCGGACACTTTCCCCCCCTTTCCAGTCCGGACACTTTCCCCCCCTTTCCAGTCCGGACACTTTCCCCCCCTTTCAGTCCGGACACCCCCCCCCCCCTTTCCAGTCCGGACACCCCCCCCCCTTTCCAGTCCGGACACTCCCCCCCCCTTTCCAGTCGGACACTCCCCCCCCCTTTCCAGTCCGGACACTCCCCCCCCCTTTCCAGTCCGGACACTCCCCCCCCCTTTCCAGTCCGGACACTCCCCCCCCTTTCCAGTCCGGACACTCCCCCCCCCTTTCCAGTCCGGACACTCCCCCCCTTTCCAGTCCGGACACTCCCCCCCCTTTCCAGTCCGGACACTCCCCCCCCCTTTCCAGTCCGGACACTCCCCCCCCTTTCCAGTCCGGACACTCCCCCCCCTTTCCAGTCCGGACACTCCCCCCCCTTTCCAGTCCGGACACTCCCCCCCCCTTTCCAGTCCGGACACTCCCCCCCCTTTCCAGTCCGGACACTCCCCCCCCCCCCCTTTCCAGTCCGGACACTCCCCCCCCCCCCCCCTTTCCAGTCCGGACACTCCCCCCCCCCCCCCTTTCCAGTCCGGACACTCCCCCCCCCCCCCCCTTTCCAGTCCGGACACTCCCCCCCCCCCCCCCCCCTTTCCAGTCCGGACACCCCCCCCCCCTTTCCAGTCCGGACACTCCCCCCCCCCCCCCTTTCCAGTCCGGACACTCCCCCCCCCCCCCCCCTTTCCAGTCCGGACACTTCCCCCCCCTTTCCAGTCCGGACACTTCCCCCCCCTTTCCAGTCCGGACACTTCCCCCCCCTTTCCAGTCCGGACACTTCCCCCCCCTTTCCAGTCCGGACACTTCCCCCCCCCTTTCCAGTCCGGACACTTTCCCCCCCCCTTTCCAGTCCGGACACTTCCCCCCCCTTTCCAGTCCGGACACTCCCCCCCCCCCCCCCCCCCCCTTTCCAGTCCGGACACTCCCCCCCCCCCCCCCCTTTCCAGTCCGGACACTTCCCCCCCCTTTCCAGTCCGGACACTTCCCCCCCCTTTCCAGTCCGGACACTTTCCCCCCCCCTTTCCAGTCCAGACACTTCCCCCCCCTTTCCAGTCCGGACACTCCCCCCCCCCCCCCCCCCCCTTTCCAGTCCGGACACTCCCCCCCCCTTTCCAGTCCGGACACTCCCCCCCCTTTCCAGTCCGGACACTCCCCCCCCCCCCCCCTTTCCAGTCCGGACACTCCCCCCCCCCCCCCCCCCTTTCCAGTCCGGACACTCCCCCCCCCCCCCCCTTTCCAGTCCGGACACTCCCCCCCCTTTCCAGTCCGGACACTCCCCCCCCTTTCCAGTCCGGACACTCCCCCCCCCTTTCCAGTCCGGACACTCCCCCCCCCTTTCCCGTCCGGACACTCCCCCCCCCCTTTCCAGTCCGGACACTTCCCCCCCCCTTTCCAGTCCGGACACTTCCCCCCCCTTTCCAGTCCGGACACTTCCCCCCCCTTTCCAGTTTGGACACTCCCCCCCCCTTTCCAGTCCGGACACTCCCCCCCCCTTTCCAGTCCGGACACTCCCCCCCCTTTCCAGTCCGGACACTTTCACCCCCTTCCTGTCCAGGCCAGCTTTCCGCGCTATCACACTTTGAATGACAATTGCGCGGTCATGCAACACTGTACCCGTATGAATTTTTCAACATTTTTTTGAGAGATAAAACTTTATTTTGGTGGTATTTATTCACCACTGGGATTTTTATTTTTTTGCTATATAAATGAAAAAGTCCAAACATTTTGAAAAAAAGTGTTTTATTAAATTTTGCAAATAATCTTTCTTCATAAATCTTGGCCAAAATGTATTCATCTATCCTTTTTAATAAATAAAAAAAAACAAAAACCCAAATTTGTTTATAATCAAAAATTATAATTTTTCAAAATAGTTTTTTACATTTTTATTTTATTTTTTTCTAATATTTGTTTTTTTTAACATACTGTCACCCTAGCAATACAGTGTCACCATGGTGACACTGTACTAGTTGTGGGGGGTGATGAAGATTTTTTTTTTAGTTTTTTTACACTGATTGCTTTTACACCCATAAAGGCTGTAAAAGCAATCATTTCTCCTTCTCTTTGGCTGCATTCCTGCAGCCATTGAGAAAGACTGTGCGAGCTGCGATTGGTCACAGCTTGTCACATGGTACAAGGCTGTTGTGAATAGCCCTGTACCATGTGACCTCTGTGATCATTCACAGATTTCACAAGTAGTAAGCAATGATGCCAGGAAGTGACATCTTGTTTACTACTATTCATGTAAAGCAATCATTTCTCCTTCTCTCTGGCTGCATTCTTGCAGCCATTGAGAAATACTGTGCGAGCTGTGATTGGTCACAGCTTGTCACATGGTACAAGGCTGTTGTGAATAGCCCCGTACCATGTGAACTCTGTAATCATTCACAGATTTCACAAGTAGTAAGCAATGATGCCAGGAAGTGACATCTTTTTTACTACTATTCATGTGATCACTGATTGGCCAATCAGGGATCACTTGAATCGGGACCTCACACAGACAACGTACAACGATCGGTGCACCGGATCGCGGTGCGCGTGCTCAGGGAGCGTGCACAAGCAGGTAGCGGGGAAGATGTTTATAAATGGCCACCTGCCCCTGCACTGCTCCCGTCTGGCCGTTTCTATACATGGGCTGGACGGGAAGTGGTTAAAAAACTTAATTAAAAATTGCTGTAACCTCCATTGCCCAGCCCACATGTGCAAATGCACGCCAAGTGTAAACATATGTGAATTGCGGTCACACCATACATATGATGTATCGCCATGAACGTCAGAGTGAGAGCAATAATTCTAGCACAGGAGCTCCTGGTTAACTCTAAACTGATGAGCTGTAAAAGTTTTTAAAGCGTCACCTGTGGAGATTTTTGGGTACTGTAGGTTTGTGCGATATCACGGGCGCACACAATTTTAAGACTTGGCATGTTTGGTATCTATTTACTCGACGCAACCCCATCTTTTATATTTTACCCCCAAAAATTAGTATTATATTGTGGCAGGGTTGCGCAAAATGACGTATATACACGTGATTTTGTATTTCCGGGTAGGGGGGCGCAAGCCGCCATTGGCAGCTTCAGCTGTCGGTCATCGGGTCCCTGCTGGAGATTCCCTGCTGTCACCCGGCGATCGCTGAGGAACACTGATGAAGGAGAGGTCTGTATGGAAACAACTAAGATCTCTCCTCTGTCAGCTCCAGCACGCTGCTTTGTATTGCTCTGCATAGCTGAGCAATGCAAAGCAGCATGCATACATAGTAAAACACGCACAGCACACAGTTAACCATTTGATTGCTCCAGATCTTAACCCCTTCCTGCCCAGTGCCGTTAGTGCAGTGTCAGTGCTTTTTTTTTAGGACTGATCACTGTATTAGTGTCACTGGGGATGTCAGTGACAGTTCCCGGAAGTGGCAGAATGCCCGTCACAGTCCCGCTATAAGTCGCAGAGTAAAAGTACACAGAGCATGCAAAAGCAATTATTTTAGTAAATACTATAAACTGCTAAATCCCTTTTCTCATCATCAGTATATAACAGTCTTGTGACTTTTATCAGTGTCCAGCAGAGCACTGGTTAATCTTTTAGGAGGAGTTTTTGTTCTCCTCTGACTGTCCTGTGAGGCTGCATGACCCCTGAAGAAAGGAAAACAAAGAAACATGGCGCCTCTAAGTGTGTACTGTGAAGGTATTTAATAAAAAGATAAGTAGTAACTCACATCTTAGAATTTAAAAACAGGCTCGTGGGTGAGAGGGTGAGACGTCTGTAGCCAGATGTTGTTGTGTGTCTGATCCAGAGAGGAGATCAATGGAGTCCGTCAGCAGGTGGTGCTGTGCATGTGCAACATGGATGGTAAGCCTGGTGGAATCTCCGAGGTGTCTGCCAGCAGATGGTGCCGTGCATATGCAGCATAGATGGTGGAGCTTAAAGAGCGCGCCTGAGCTCATCTCGTCCTGCACATGCTCAGAAATGCATCGCATTTTGATGACGTCAGACGCCACATGTGTTGATCCCGGACATATTGGAGACTCTGCCAGGCTTCACCATCGATGCTGCATATGCACGGCACCATCTGCTGGCAGACACCTTGGAGATTCCACCAGGCTTACCATCCATGTTGCACATGCACAGCACAACCTGCTGACGGACTCAATCGATCTCCTCTCTGGATCAGACACACAACAACATCTGGCTACGGACGTCTCACCCTCTCACCCACGAGCCTGTTTTTAAATTCTAAGATGTGAGTTACTACTTATCTTTTTCTTAAATTTCATGGATGGTGGAGCCTGGCAGAGTCTCCAAGATGTCCGGGATCAGCACATGTGGCGTCTGACGTCATCAAAATGTGACGCATTTCTGAGCATGTGCAGGACGAGATGAGTCCAGGCGCGCTCTTTAAGCTCCACCATCTATGCTGCATATGCACGGCACCATCTGCTGGCAGACACCTTGGAGATTCCACCAGGCTTACCATCATTTTATTAAATACCTTCACAGTACACACTTAGAGGCGCCGTGTTTCTTTGTTTTCCCTTCTGTAGAGTTATGCTTCGCTCCTACGCAGCTTGCCCTTAGTGCTTACTGGACTACCTTCACCCCTGCCCATTTGGAACTCCACAAACATACATGGACTGCCACACCATGCGCCTGTTAGCCCTTTTGCATGACCCCTGACCCTCTGTCTGGACAGCGCTGATTGACCCTTGGCCAATCTCATGCACCCTCCCAATTAAAAAAAACTCTCTAGCAATACACACCAAACTGAGCATGTGCAGACTTGCCACTGCTGATCTGTACTATGGCAGATGGATTGGGGGCAGTAGAAGAAGGGGAGGATTATAGTAGACAGAATCAAACTGCCTTTTTACACAATGCGGGGGATTAACCCCTTAGGTCCCACAGTGAGTATAACCAGCATGCTTTACTGCATCTACAGACTGATTGTACTGTTGTGGGTTTGGTAATACTTTAAGCGCCGTTCGATGGGGGTGAAAGGAGTAATATATAATCTCCAGCAGTCTGGTCTGTTTTTATTGTGACGTCAACACTATCTGCTCTTTTGTCGCAGAGTTCACATTCGGCCGCTGGTCCAAAATCTGTGATGACCTGAGGGATGAACGCGATCCCGAGTTTGCACCGCCGTCCGTCTACGCTGCAAAGCGAAAGTCAAGGAAACGAAAGAAGAGAAAGCGGAAGCAGGCAGGACCTTCTAAAGACCCGTCACAATCGGGACCAGAACACAACCAGCATGCACAGGAAGCACCAGGACCCAACAAGCCCACAAAGCCGGATGAGCGGAGTCTGGATGAAATGTTGTCTTATTACAGGAAAGTTACCTGATCCTACAGCACTGTGCAGAGATAAGGGGAAGGGGTTCTTTACTCTCCAGCAGTATGTCCCAAATGTCAGTTGGCCTCCTGTCACCATCACTGCTTCAGCTGTGTCTCAGGACTGACTGCTATGCAGTTAATATTTGGAGTGGAGTCTTTCAGGGCTGGAGGTACCCCTTGTCAACCCCACTGCAGCTGTATTCACTGGCTGTGAATTCTAATGATAGCTGTTGATCTCTGCGCAGTCTCTTCGGTTACTGGGGATGGGGGGGGGGATTTACTAAAACTGGTGCAGTTTTGCATGGTAGCCAATTGGCTTCTAACTTCAATTTGTTCCATTAAAGTGTTACTAAACCCCGGACCCGGCATTTACTATATCCGCTCTCCCCGGACCCTGCATTCACTATATCCGCTCTCCCCGGACCCCGCATTCACTATATCCGCTCTCCCCGGACCCCGCATTCACTATATCCGCTCTCCCCGGACCCCGCATTCACTATATCCGCTCTCCCCGGACCCCGCATTCACTATATCCGCTCTCCCCGGACCCGGCATTCACTATATCTGCTCTCCCCGGACCCCGCATTCACTATATCCGCTCTCCCCGGACCCCGCATTCACTATATCTGTACTCCCCGGACCCCGCATTCACTATATCTGCTCTCCCCGGACCCTGCATTCACTATTTCCGCTCTCCCCGGACCCTGCATTCACTATATCCGCTCTCCCCGGACCCCGCATTCACTATATCCGCTCTCCCCGGACCCTGCATTCACTATATCCGCTCTCCCCGGACCCCGCATTCACTATATCCGCTCTCCCCGGACCCCGCATTCACTATATCCGCTCTCCCCGGACCCCGCATTCACTATATCTGTACTCCCCGGACCCTGCATTCACTATTTCCGCTTTCCCCGGACCCCGCATTCACTATATCTGGTCTCTGGACCCCGCATTCACTATATCCGGTCTCTGGACCCTGCATTCACTATATCCGGTCTCTGGACCCTGCATTCACTATATCCGGTCTCTGGACCCTGCATTCACTATATCCGGTCTCTGGACCCTGCATTCACTATATCCGGTCTCTGGACCCTGCATTCACTATATCCGGTCTCTGGACCCTGCATTCACTATATCTGATCTCCCCGGACCCTGCATTCACTATATCCGCTCTCCCCGGACCCTGCATTCACTATATCTGGTCTCCCCGGACCCTGCATTCACTATATCCGCTCTCCCCGGACCCCGCATTCACTATATCTGGTCTCCCCGGACCCTGCATTCACTATATCTGGTCTCCCCGGACCCTGCATTCACTATATCTGGTCTCCCTAGACCCTGCATTCACTATATCCGCTCTCCCCGGATCCTTCATTCACTATACCCGCTCTCCCTGGACCCCGCATTCACTATATCTGGTCTCCCCATACCCTGCATTCACTATATCCGCTCTCCCCGGACCCTGCATTCACTATATCCGCTCTCCTCGGACCCTACATTCACTATATCCGCTCTCCCCGGACCCTGCATTCACTATATCTGTACTCCCTGGACCCCGCATTCACTATATCTGCTCTCCCCGGACCCCGCATTCACTATATCCGCTCTCCCCGGACCCCGCATTCACTATATCCGCTCTCCCCGGACCCCGCATTCACTATATCTGGTCTCCCCGGACCCCGCATTCACTATATCCGCTCTCCCCGGACCCCGCATTCACTATATCCGCTCTCCCCGGACCCCGCATTCACTATATCCGCTCTCCCCGGACCCCGCATTCACTATATCCGCTCTCCCCGGACCCCGCATTCACTATATCCGCTCTCCCCGGACCCCGCATTCACTATATCCGCTCTCCCCGGACCCCGCATTCACTATATCCGCTCTCCCCGGACCCCGCATTCACTATGTCCGCTCTCCCCGGACCCTGCATTCACTATATCCGCTCTCCCCGGACCCCGCATTCACTATATCCGGTCTCCCCGGACCCCGCATTCACTATATCCGGTCTCTGGACCCTGCATTCACTATATCCGGTCTCTGGACCCTGCATTCACTATATCCGGTCTCTGGACCCTGCATTCACTATATCCACTGGTTTTTGATGTGCTTTGCTCTTAAAATCTGTCTAGCAACAAGAAAAAAAATGACCAAACCCCCTCCCAAAATGCATCAAAAACGTAATGCAGAAAAGGGTCAAACACAACCTGCACAGGAGTGAACCTAGCCTGCTTTGTGTGAATTTAGCACGGTGTACAGCAGGGGGCAGCAGTGTGTAATAAATGGTCTAAGTAGTTGCAAGTCAGGATTCGGATGGCAGAAGGAAAGGCTGGAAAGTGGAGTTCCAGCTGGAAAAAAAAAAAAGTCAGCAGCTACAAAAACTGTAGCTGCTGACTATTAAAATACAGCCACTTACCTGTCCCTCGATCCCGCGGTGTGCTCACAACCGCTGGCTTCACCCGCCGCCTTCTCTCCTCGGTGCCGGCATCTTCAGTGTGGCCACACGGCTGTGACAGCTTGCGGTTTCACAGCCGGGTGCCCACTGCGCATGCGCGAGAAGCGGTGCGCTTTGTGAATGGCCGTGTAGTTTTCTGGGACTTGTCACGTGTCCCAGAAGACTACGGGGAGGGAGGACAACTTCCGCTTCCGATCGCCTAGGTGATCGCAGCAGAAGTGGGAGCGGGTACCTGTCAAATTTGGGTACCCGCCCCCCAAAGGTGCCAATCCTTAATAGGGAGTGGGGGACAAAGCACTAAAGCGGAACTTCCCATTTTGGGTGGAACTCTGTTTTAAGTCACCGGTCACACCGCTGCGAAATAAAACTGCGCAATTTCAGGTGTGATTTCTGAAGACTTTATTGCTACTTGTGAAGATTTTCAACGATTTCTTGCAATTTGCACCGCGATTTCCATTCTATTCTATGTATGTGAAATCGCAACAAAACTGCAGGAAAAGTGATGCGAGAACTACTTTAGAAATCACGCCGCAGCAAATCACACGTGTTAAGACACTGACATTCATTAGATGCAATTTCTATTCACAAATCGCGCCTGAAATGGCACTTAATCTTGTAGGGGGAGCTTTCATTCTCCTCTGACTGTCCTATGAGGCTGCATGACCACTGAACCTCTGTTTGGATAGTGCTGATTGGCCCTCTGCTGATCACTTGCAAAATCCCCCCCCCCCTTCCCAAATAATAAAAAACCTCTAGCAAATCACACCAAACTGAGCCTGTGCGGAGTGTTTCCTAGGGCTCAGTGCTCTCAGCAGATTGGGGATAGTAGAAGAAGGGGAGGATCAGAGAAGACAGGATCAAACATCCTTTTTACACAATGCAGAGCATTAACCCCTTAGGTCCCACAGTGAGTATAACCAGCATGCTTTACTGCATCTACAGACTGATTGTACTGCTGGGGGTTTAGGAACACTTTAATGTTACCTACAGGTAAGCATTATTATAAAAAATTAGGGAGGTAGAATTATTAAAGAAGAGTTTACTACCACTTTAAGGGCCGGTTCACACTCCATGCGTTTCAGTTAATTTTTTTTTGCATCCAAAACGCACAGAAAGTAGTTGATAGGGTGGTCAATATCATAGTTCACATCAGTGCTTGCAGTTCCAGTGCGTTCCGGATGCAGAAGAAAAAAGAACAGGCTGCATTTTTCCTGCACAGAACTGTACTGAACGGTAAAACGCACAGATCCCTATTTAAATTGAAGAAAAAGAGAGGGGGGGGGGGAAATTACCTGTAATGCATAAAAAACGCACTGCAACATGTCAAAAACGCATACAAAATGCACCGGAATGCATCAAACGCGCACATGCAAAAACGGATTCGAAGCGCATCTGGACTGCGTTTCTATAGTGTGAACATGAATGGGGGTGACTTTATACTTCTAAATCAGCTGCTGAGCTGCTGCACTTGCAGGGCTTTAATGAGGAATATGGCGGGGTCTGCATCTATCTAGACATCCCTCTTCCGCCTGGCAGTACAAGGGTCGTTGGTTCCAATCCCAACCACGGCACCACCTGTACCTATACCAAGATGGCTGCCTCCATACATGCACAGAACAGCACAAGGCATGAGAAGTCGGCATAGGATAAAATATCGGTTGCAGGGCGACCATAGGCAATATTGGGGAATGGCACCAGCAGGGTGCTACAGACCGGGCAAGTGAACAGGCAGCTTTGGCATTAATGGAGTTCACCAGCCAAACAAAAATTAGCAGCAAGAACATGTAACCGAGTCTAGGAACTATATTCACTTGGGGCAGCACAGCAGCTAAATGGTTAGCACTTCCGCCTGGCAGTACTCGGGTCGTCTGTTTGAATCCCAACCACAGCACCACCTGCCTGGAGTTTGCATGTTCTCCCTGTGCCTGCGTGGGTTTCCTCCGGGTACTCCGGTTTCCTTCCACACTCCGAAGACATGCTGGTAGGTGAATTGGCTCCTGTCTAAATTGTCCCTAGTATGTGTATGTATGAATGGGAGTTAGGGACCTTAGATCGTACGCCCCTTGAGGGTTAGGGACCTTAGATTGTACGCCCCTTGAGGGTTAGGGACCTTAGACTGTACGCCCCTTGAGGGTTAGGGACCTTAGATTGTACGCCCCTCGAGGGTTAGGGACCTTAGATTGTACGCCCCTCGAGGGTTAGGGACCTTAGATTGTACGCCCCTCGAGGGTTAGGGACCTTAGACTGTACGCCCCTCGAGGGTTAGGGACCTTAGATTGTACGCCCCTTGAGGGTTAGGGACCTTAGATCGTACGCCCCTTGAGGGTTAGGGACCTTAGATTGTACGCCCCTTGAGGGTTAGGGACCTTAGATTGTACGCCCCTTGAGGGTTAGGGACCTTAGATCGTACGCCCCTTGAGGGTTAGGGACCTTAGATTGTACGCCCCTTGAGGGTTAGGGACCTTAGATCGTACGCCCCTTGAGGGTTAGGGACTGATGTGAATGTACAATATATATGTAAAGTGCTGTGTAAATTAAAGGCGATATATAAGTACCTGAAATAAATAATAGACGTGATTTCTCTTTAGTAGTATCTCACCAAAAAAATGACATTTTTGTTGCAGGGGATGCCCAAATCTGGTTGAATGTAAGGTTGGCCATACACTATACATTTTCTGTCCGATTTCCTTTAGATTTACCTTCAACTATGTAGTACAAAGGCCTGCCTCATTGGATACAACTGAAAATGTTGTTTGGGTTGGACCTCCTATTATATGGTTTTTGGTAAATCTAAAGCTGAATTCTCAAGAAAATTGTATAATGTATGGCCAGCCTTAGTGCAAACTTCTGGGAAAATCAGTGAGCCAATCACACAAGCAGGAAATGACATTTTGGGGAGGGAGGGGGGGGGGGTGCGGCGCTCTGTACACCATCTGCGTCCAGAATGTCTCAAGGTTGCCATATTGCATTTTACAGAACTTTACAGCACTGCACATTGAAAATGATGAATCATGTTTATGAACATCCCATTACAATACAACTTATGTAGTTAGTTTGGCTGAAAACAGACAAAAGTCCATCCAGTTCAACCATAAAAAAAAAAAAAAAAAGTTATAATCCTCCACCCACAGTTGATCCAGAGGAAGCCGAAAACCCAGCAAATCACGATCCAATCTGCTCTTGCAGGGGAAACAAATTCCTGATCCCCCGAGAAGCAATCGGATATTCCCTGGATCAACGTCCCTATAAATGTTATATCCAGTTATATTCTGTGTATCCAAGAAAGGATCCAGGACTTTTTTAAAGACTTGTGTTGCAATTGTTTATGCTGTATTTTTTTTTTCTCCACAAAACTTTATTGATGTTTTATGATGAAGAAAAAGAAATCCAGTGCCAGTGATATCCTGATCCTCAGGAATCCCCCAATCAGCAAATATTCCAGAATTGTCATCATCTTTGTCCTTCAGCCTCCAGAATAAAGAATTTTCTCCACCCGAGTCTGACAATTCATGATACATAATAATACAAACTGACACCAACTGACATAGACTGATATATAGTTACATAGTTAGTCTGGCTGAAAAAAGACAAAAGTCCATCCAGTTCAACCATAAAAAAAAACTTTTATTGGTGTTTTATGATGAAGAAAAAGAAATCCAGTGCCAGTGATAGCTCGATCCTCAGGACTCCCCCAATCAGGAAATATTACAGAATTGTCATCATCTTTGTCCTTCAGCCTCCAGAATAAAGAATTTTTCTCCACCTGAGTCTGACAATTCATAATGCATAATAATACAAACTGATACTGACATAGACTGATACATACTGACATAGACTGATACGCACTGACATACACTGATACATACTGACATAGACTGATACGCACTGACATACACTGATACATACTGACATAGACTGATACGCACTGACATAGACTGATACATACTGACATAGACTGATACGCACTGACATAGACTGATACATACTGACATAGACTGATACATACTGACATAGACTGATACGTACTGACATAGACTGATACATACTGACATACACTGATACATACTGACATACACTGATACGCACTGACATAGACTGATACATACTGACATAGACTGATACATACTGACATACACTGATACGCACTGACATAGACTGATACATACTGACATAGACTGATATGCACTGACATACACTGATACATAATGGCATAGACTGATACATACTGACATACACTGATACATACTGCCATAGACTGATACATACTGACATACACTGATACATACTGCCATAGACTGATACATACTGTCATACACTGATACGTACTGACATAGACTGATACGTACTGACGTAGACTGATACGTACTGACATAGACTGATACATAATGGCATAGACTGATACGTACTGACATACACTGATACATACTGACATAGACTGATACATACTGACATACACTGATACATACTGGCATATACTGACATACACTGATACATACAGACATAGACTGATACATACTGACATACACTGATACATACTGGCATAGACTGATACATACTGACATAGACTGATACTGACATAGACTGATACATACTGACATAGACTGATACATATGGACATATACTGATAGACACTGATACATAGTTAGTCTGGCTGAAAAAAGACAAAAGTCCATCCAGTTCAACCATTAAACAAAAAAAAAGTGGAGTTACCCTTTAAATCCTGTACAACCAAGCATCAACACCATGTGATATGTCGGGGGGTTGCCAAAATGTTTATACAATCCGATAGAGGACGATGAGAAATGGCGATGGATATTCCGCTTAAATGCACCCAAAGGTGGAATTACTTTCTAGACGAAGTGGAATTGCTATCCTTGCATGTTTTAGCTTGCATTAAAAAAAAATAATTGTCTCACAAGCCCAACTCATTAAAATATAAGTCGCCCCCCCCCCCCCCCCCGGAGATCCCCACCACCTTATCCCGCGTCCTGCGCCGTACCGCGCTCTTCTTTCTTTTCCCCGAGGAGACCCTTTTAAAGCCGTCCCAGAGGCTTCATTGCCCTTTTTGCTGAGCGCTTGCGATGTGCTTAGCACACAGCCCCCCGGTCCCTGGTGCCCCCTCTCATCTCATTGTCTGCGACTTATTCCAAATATTTATACTGCATGCGCACTTTTATGAAGCGTCGGCCTCTCAATTAGAATCCTTTATTACCCCGAAGACGCTCGGTTCCGAAGCGAGCTGCAAATTCCAGCAACGCTAAGGGGGGTAATGAGACCATTTTTCACGGCGTTGACACCCTTTTGTCACAGCGAGCACTCGGGATGCTGACTTAACAGGCTCTGTAAAGCGAGGGGATGGCGCTAATGTGCTCCAGTTTCGGGAACGAACGCATAAAAGAGAGCTTTTTCACACTCCCGACACCGCTACGGCGTTTTGATAATTGTGACATTCAGAGGCCACTGGGACCTATTGATGTCTTAAAATGAACATGGCGTGAAACAAAATGAAATTGTAAGTGAAATCTATGCTGACCACTTTGTAAAGTGACTGAAATGCGGTTAAAAAAACAAAACAAAAAAAAAACAGTTCGGCTTCCGAAGAATGCAAAGCTGCTAAAACTGGCCAGTTCCAGAAGACATCTTGGTGTATATATAGTTACATAGTTAGTCTGGCTGAAAAAAGACAAAAGTTCAACAATAAAAAAAACATTAAAAAAAAACAAACTTAGGGATGTTTTATGATGAAGAAAAAGAATTCCAGTGCCAGTGATATCCCGATCCTCAGGAATCCCCCAATCAGCAAATGTTCCAGAATTGTCATCATCTTTGTCCTTCAGCCTGCAGAATAAAGAATTTTCTCCACCCGAGTCTGACAATTCATAATACTACAAACTGACACTTACTGACATTCACTGATACATACTGACATAGACTGATACATAGTTACATAGTTAGTCTGGCTGAAAAAAAGACAAAAGTCCATCCAGTTCAGCCATAAAAACCAGGAAAAAAAAACCTTTTATTGATGTTTTATGATAAAGAAAAAGAAATCCAGTGCCAGTGATATCCCGATCCTCAGGAATCCCCCAATCAGCAAATATTCCAGAATTGTCATCATCTTTGTCCTTCAGCCTCCAGAACAAATTATCTCTACCTGAGTCTGACAATTCATAATACAAACTGACACTGACATAGACTGATAGACACTGATACATAGTTAGTCTGGCTGAAAAAAGACAAAAGTTCAACCATAAAAAAAACATTAAAAAAAGAAAAAACTTTTAGTGATGTGTTATGATGACGAAAAAGAAATCCAGTGCCAGTGATGTCCCGATCCTCAGGAATCCCCCAATCAGCAAATGTTCCGGAATTGTCATCATCTTTGTCCTTCAGCCTCCAGAATAAAGAATTATCTCTACCTGAGTCTGACAATTCATAATACAAACTGACACTGACATAGACTGATACATACTGACGTATACTGATAGACACTGATACATAGTTACATAGTTAGTCTGGCTGAAAAAAAGAAAAGTCCATCCAGTTCAGCCATAAAAACCAGAAAAAAAAAACTTTATTGATGTTTTATGATAAAGAAAAAGAAATCCAGTGCCAGTGCTGTCCCGATCCTCAGGAATCCCCCAATCAGCAAATATTCCAGAATTGTCATCATCTTTGTCCTTCAGCCTGCAGAATAAAGAATTTTCTCCACCCGAGTCTGGCAATTCATAATACAAACTGACACTGACATAGACTGATAGACACTGATACATAGTTAGTCTGGCTGAAAAAAGACAGAAGTTCAACTATAAAAAAAATTAAAAAAAAAAACAAAAAACTTTTAGGAATGTTTTATGATGATGAAAAAGAAATCCAGTGCCAGTGATGTCCCGATCCTCAGGAATCCCCCAATCAGCAAATGTTCCAGAATTGTCATCATCTTTGTCCTTCAGCCTCAAGAATAAATAATTTTCTCCACCCGAGTCTGACAATTCATAATACAAACTGACACTGACATACACTGATACCAGGGGTGGACTGACAACTCATGGGGCCCCCGGGCAATAGGGGATCATGGGGCCCCTGTGACCTTTCCCACAGTCAAAGCACACCTAAAAAAGCCTGTAAAAAAGGTACCAGGGGCATTTCATGGGGCCCCCTACTGACCCCGGGCCCTCGGGCAGTGCCTGAATGTTCGAATGGCCCCTGACTAATACATAATTGGTCTGGGTGAAAAAAGACAAAAGTCCATCCAGTTCAACCATAAAAACAATTTAAAAAAAAAACTTTTCTTGATGTTTTATGATGAAGAAAAAGAAATCCAGTGCCAGTGATAGCTCGATCCTCAGGAATCCCCCAATCAGCAAATATTCCGGAATTGTCATCATCTTTGTCCTTCAGCCTCCAGAATAAAGAATTTTCTCCACCCGAGTCTGACAATTCATAATACATAATAATACAAACTGACAATTACTGACATACACTGATACATACTGACATAGACTGATACATACAGACATACACTGATACATACTGACATAGACTGATACATACAGACATACACTGATACATACTGACATAGACTGATACATACAGACATACACTGATACATACAGACATACACTGATACATACTGACATACACTGATACATACTGACATAGACTGATACATACTGACATACACTGATACATACTGACATAGACTGATACATACAGACATAGACTGATACATACAGGCATAGACTGATACATAGACTGATACATACTGACATAGACTGATACATACTGACATAGACTGATACATACTGACATACACTGATACATACTGACATAGACTGATACATACTGACATACACTGATACATACTGACATAGACTGATACATACAGACATAGACTGATACATACAGGCATAGACTGATACATACTGTCATAGACTGATACATACTGACATAGACTGATACATACAGACATACACTGATACATACTGACATAGACTGATACATACAGGCATAGACTGATACATACAGACATAGACTGATACATACTGACATATACTGATACATACTGACATATACTGATATACACTGATACGTACAGACATAGACTGATACATACTGACATAGACTGATACATACTGACATAGACTGATACATACAGACATAGACTGATACATACTGACATACACTGATATACACTGATACATACAGACATACACTGATACATACAGACATAGACTGATACATACTGACATATACTGATATAAATAAATATTCCGGAATTGTCATCATCTTTGTCCTTCAGCCTCCAGAATAAAGAATTTTCTCCACCCGAGTCTGACAATTCATAATACATAATAATACAAACTGACAATTACTGACATACACTGATACATACTGACATAGACTGATACATACAGACATACACTGATACATACTGACATAGACTGATACATACAGACATACACTGATACATACTGACATAGACTGATACATACAGACATACACTGATACATACTGACATAGACTGATACATACTGACATAGACTGATACATACTGACATAGACTGATACATACAGACATAGACTGATACATACAGGCATAGACTGATACATACTGGCATATACTGATACATACAGGCATAGACTGATACATACTGACATAGACTGATACATACAGACATAGACTGATACATACAGCCATAGACTGATACATACTGACATAGACTGATACATACTGACATACACTGATACATACTGACATAGACTGATACATACTGACATACACTGATACATACTGACATAGACTGATACATACAGGCATAGACTGATACATACTGTCATAGACTGATACATACTGACATAGACTGATACATACAGACATACACTGATACATACAGACATAGACTGATACATACTGACATATACTGATACATACTGACATAGACTGATACATACAGACATAGACTGATACATACAGGCATAGACTGATACATACTGACATATACTGATACATACAGGCATAGACTGATACATACTGACATATACTGATATACACTGATACATACAGACATACACTGATACATACTGACATAGACTGATACATACAGGCATAGACTGATACATACAGGCATAGACTGATACATACTGACATAGACTGATACATACTGACATAGACTGATACATACAGACATAGACTGATACATACTGACATACACTGATATACACTGATACATACAGACATACACTGATACATACAGACATAGACTGATACATACTGACATATACTGATATACACTGATACATAGTTACATAGTTAGTCTGGCTGAAAAAAGACAAAAGTCCATCCAGTTCAACCATAGAAAAAAAAAGTTATAATCCTACACCCGCAGTTCATCCAGAGGAAGGCAAAAAAACCCAGCAAAGCACGATCCAATCTCCTCCTGCAGGGAAAAAAATTCCTTCCTGATCCCCCGAGAGGCAATCGGATATTCCCTGGATCACCTTTCCCTATAAATGTTACCAGTCACATGAGGTATGATTCAAATATGTGAGGAGCAGAAAGGGCCCCACACCAATGGTCACAGAGTCCAAAATAGCCTCCACTTTGTAAAGTAACTAAAATCTAGTAAAAAAAAAACAACTTCAGCATCCAGAGAAAGCCAAACTGCTAAAACCAACCGGTTACAGCCGACATCCTCATGTAGTAGTCATGTGATATACAATTCTAATATATGAAAGCTTTGAAGCAGAACTATAGCCAAAACTTTTTTTTTTTCATTTTGGATAGCGCAAGGGAGGGTTACAATTTTTATTCACCATCTGTGTCCCATTGAGGAGATTTCCCTCCACTTCCTGTCCCATAGCCAAACAGGAAGTGAGAGGAAATCTCTGCAAATTAAGGGAATTCCTTGGAGCCCCCCAGGTCATCAGAACTAGTGTCCCCATTGGAAGATTTCCCCTCTATTACTTTTCTGGGGACAACCCAAAATTTTCTTTTACTGTCACTTTCAGTGAGAACAGTAAACAGGACAAATAGGGAGGGCGAATCTCCTTAATGAAAATCTGACAGATGTTCTTTAACCTCTTCATGCCGGCCGAACGCAAATGTGCGACCTCCCGGGGTCTGGGCCTAGACGCTGAGCGGCCGCACATTTGCTTTCTATTAAAAAAAGACAGAGAGTGCTCGCCCTGCGCGCTCCCAGCACACATGTCCGGTACTCACGGAAAGGTCCCGATCTCCTCTTTCGATCAGGACCTTTCCCGATCATGTGACCGCCGTGATGGTGTGTCACGGCGGTCACATGACCCTAAACCCCACATCGCCTCCCGGCTTCTGAAACCCTTAAAGGGCCGGGAGGCGCCGGCACAAAGGGGTTAATCAAATCTATTCCATGAATGTTTAATCTTCCAATCATCATGGGACTTGTAGTCCCTAAGGCATTCGGGGATTAAAAATGAACCCAGACACAAAAAGCCCTGAAGAAGGGCATAGTTTTCCAGCAGCAGTGTTGTCACCCTTATTGCTACAAGAGGACGTGATGACGCAACGCGCAACAAAACATCCTGCAACGTCCTCTGTTAAAAAAGTAAAACATTCATGGAATAGACTCACCAAATGCCTAAATGAAGGTCTCTTCCAATCATCATGGGACTTGTAGTCCCTAAGGCAGTCGGGGATTGAAAATGAACCCAGACACAGAAAGCTCTGAAGAAGGTCATAGGGTTTTCCAGCAGCAGCGTTGTCACCCTAAATGCCACAAGAGGACGTGATGGCGCAACGCGCAACAAAACGTCCTGCAATGTCCGAAACATTCTTAGAATAGACTCACCAAATAGCAAAGTCTGTGTTGTAAAAGAAGGTCTCTTCCAATCATCATGGGACTTGTAGTCCCTAAGGCAGTCGGGGATTGAAAATGAACCCAGACACAAAAAGCTCTGAAGAAGGTCATAGGGTTTTCCAGCAGCAGCGTTGTCACCCTAAATGCCACAAGAGGACGTGATGGCGCAACGCGCAACAAAATGACCTGCAACGTCCTAAACACTCTTAGAATAGACTCACCAAATGCTATGTCTGTGTTGTAAAAGAAGGTCTCTTCCAATCATCATGGGACTTGTAGTCCCTAAGGTAGTCTGGGATTGAAAATAAACCCGGACACAAAAAGCCCTGAAGAAGGGCATAGGGATTTCCAGCAGCAGCGTTGTCACCCTAAATGCCACAAGAGGACGTGATGGCGCAACACGCAACAAAACATCCTGCAATGTCCGAAACATTCTTAGAATAGACTCACCAAATAGCAAAGTCTGTGTTGTAAAAGAAGGTCTCTTCCAATCATCATGGGACTTGTAGTCCCTAAGGTAGTCTGGGATTGAAAATAAACCCGGATACAAAAAGCCCTGAAGAAGGGCATAGGGTTTTCCAGCAGCAGCGTTGTCACCCTAAATGCCACAAGAGGACGTGATGGCGCAACGCGCAACAAAATGTCCTGCAACATCCTAAACACTCTTAGAATAGACTCACCAAAGTCCATGTCTGTGTCTGAAAAGAAGATCTCTTCCAATCATCATGGGACTTGTAGTCCCTAAGGCAGTCGGGGATTGAAAATGAACCCAGACACAGAAAGCTCTGAAGAAGGTCATAGGGTTTTCCAGCAGCAGCGTTGTCACCCTAAATGCCACAAGAGGACGTGATGGCGCAACGCGCAACAAAACGTCCTGCAATGTCCGAAACATTCTTAGAATAGACTCACCAAATAGCAAAGTCTGTGTTGTAAAAGAAGGTCTCTTCCAATCATCATGGGACTTGTAGTCCCTAAGGTAGTCTGGGATTGAAAATAAACCCGGACACAAAAAGCCCTGAAGAAGGGCATAGGGTTTTCCAGCAGCAGCGTTGTCACCCTAAATGCCACAAGAGGACGTGATGGCGCAACGCGCAACAAAATGTCCTGCAACATCCTAAACACTCTTAGAATAGACTCACCAAAGTCCATGTCTGTGTCTGAAAAGAAGATCTCTTCCAATCATCATGGGAGTTGTAGTCCCTAAGGCAGTCGGGGATTGAAAATGAACCCGGACACAAAAAGCCCTGAAGAAGGTCATAGGGTTTTCCAGCAGCAGCGTTGTCACCCTAAATGCCACAAGAGGACGTGATGACACAACGCGCAACAAAACGTCCTGCAACGTCCTCTGTTAAAAAGGTAAAACATTCATGGAATAGACTCACCAAATGCCTAAATGAAGGTCTCTTCCAATCATCATGGGACTTGTAGTCCCTAAGGCAGTCGGGGATTTAAAATGAACCCAGACACAAAAAGCCCTGAAGAAGGGCATAGTTTTCCAGCAGCAGCGTTGTCACCCTAAATGCCACAAGAGGACGTGATGGCGCGACGCGCAACAAAATGTCCTGCAACATCCTAAACACTCTTAGAATAAACTCACCAAATGCCATGTCTGTGTTGTAAAAGAAGGTCTCTTCCAATCATCATGGGACTTGTAGTCCCTAAGGTAGTCTGGGATTGAAAATAAACCCGGATACAAAATGCCCTGAAGAAGGGCATAGGGTTTTCCAGCAGCAGCGTTGTCACCCTAAATGCCACAAGAGGACGTGATGGCGCAACGCGCAACAAAACGTCCTGCAACGTCCGAAACATTCTTAGAATAGACTCACCATAGTCCATGTCTGTGTCTGAAAAGATCTCTTCCAATCATCATGGGACTTGTAGTCCCCAAGGCAGCCGGGGATCGAAAATACATTGCCATGCGCACCCTCTAGCTGTAAACTGTAGCAATGAGCACGGGGCCCTTGTGCATGACGATGCAAAGAAAAGTCTTCTGTCCCCTCCACACCTGTGTAATCCAATGGGTAGGGCATCATGGCAGCTCATTCGTCTGAATCGGCTGCTGAGAACCTGATCAGATTTAAAAATCGAACCTCCACCATTTTTCCTGACACATGGTAGCGCGTTTCTACATATTGTTTCATACATATTCCACATCCGCCTCCCCCCCTCTGCCAATCCCTTCATTGGCTCCCGGTTGCCCAACGCATCAAATTCAGACTGCTTACTCTCACCTACAAAGCCATTCACAATGCTGCCCCGAACTACATAACCGACCTGATACCCAAATACCACCCTACCCGTGCCCTCCGCTCCTCACAGGACCTCCTACTCTCTAGCTCCCTGGTCTCCTCCTCCCACGCCCGATTGCAGGACTTCTCCGGGACTTCCCCCATCCTCTGGAGCTCCCTACCCCAATCCATCAGACTGTCACCTACCCTCCTCACCTTCAGGCGCACCCTGAAAACCCTCCTCTTCAGGGAAGCCTACCCCACCCTCACCTACATATTGTTTCATACATATTCCACATCCGCCTCCCCCCCTCTGCCAGTCCCTTCATTGGCTCCCGGTTGCCCAACGCATCAAATTCAAACTGCTTACTCTCACCTACAAAGCCATTCACAATGCTGCCCCGAACTACATAACCGACCTGATACCCAAATACCACCCTACCCATGCCCTCCGCTCCTCACAGGACCTCCTACTCTCTAGCTCCCTGGTCTCCTCCTCCCACGCCCGATTGCAGGACTTCTCTAGGACTTCCCCCATCCTCTGGAACTCCCTACCCCAATCCTTCACCTTCAGGTGCACCCTGAAAACCCTCCTCTTCAGGGAAGCCTACCCCAACCTCACCTAACACCTGACCTCACCTAACAACTAACCTCCTCCACTCCTCCCACCACTCCATCCACCACAGCCATCTCCTCCTGTACCACCTTCCCCTCCCTCCTAGATTGTAAGCTCCAAGGAGCAGGGCCCTCGAACCCCTCGTGTATTGTATTGTTACTGTCTTGTCTCATGTTATGTCCCCCTCGCTACTGTACAGCGCTGAGCATACTGCTGGCGCTATATAAATCCTGTATAATAATAATAATATTGTGGTGCGCTGCTTGCAGTTGCTTTTGTAGGTTGCGGTCAGGGGCGGACTGACAACTCATGGGGCCCCCGGGCAATAGGGGATCATGGGGCCCCTGTGTCCTTGCCCAAACTCAAAAAAAGCCTCTGAAAAAGGTACCAGGGGCATCTCATGGGGCCCCCTACTGACCCCGGGCCCTCGGGCAGTGCCTGAGTTTCCAAATGGTCAGTCCAACCCTGGTTGTGGTGTCACGTAGAAAACCGGTCATCGCAGCTCTGTTGTGTGTAGCATTAATAGACGTGACTTTCCGTAACGCATAGATCTGAAGACGGCATAAAAAGAAGCAATAAGCATTTTTTATTTAAAAACACACAGCTGGCTCGTGCTCATCGCCTAATGTGCGTGGGTTCCCTGCTGCAGGATTTAGCTGGAATCCTGTTCTTGCTGCAAAACAGACACTGTAACAGCAGGGGGCGCCATAGAACTGCATACTGCCTCTGACCAAGTTCCATAGTGATCTATAGAGGGGGGTTGCACCCCGCAGAATTAGACAATAAGCACTTAGGAGATCTCCGAATCCACCAAAGCGATAGCCAGAGGCGTCCCTAGGGTTGGTGTCACCTGGTGCGGTAACACTTGGTGACACTCCCTCCGACGATCCCCGCAGAATGGATCAGATCTGCGGATTGAGCATAATGGATCGGACTCCCCCAGTGTTCCCCACCTAGCACAAATCCCCACCCCTCCAATGTTCCCCACCGAGGACACAGGGGCACCATGATTTCCTGTTGCCCGGGGGCCCCATGAGTTGTCAGTCTGCCCCTGCTTTGAACTTATTCACTAAGAAGATGGCCCCTCTAGACTCGTGTTGTGCTGATCAGGGGTGGACTGACCATTTGGAAACTCGGGTCAGTAGGGGGGCCCCATGAGGTGCCCCTGGTACCTTTTTCATAGGCTTTTTTGAGTTTGGGCAAGGACACAGGGGCCCCATGATCCCCTATTGCCCGGGGGCCCCATGAGTTGTCAGTCCACCCCTGGTGCTGATGCGCGTTAACGAAGATTTCGGAGACTGTGGCGCCTTCCACTTTCAAATTTGAAGGCAAAGCGCATGTGATCAGTAGGCCCCAACACACCATCGGAAGCTTGCCCAGGTTCATTGCCGTATTTACCGCCCTCACCCACAGGAATATTTCTAGTCCAGTATGTTTTTCGGCAGGCGTCCATGTTACCATGGCAACCCACCCAAAATCCACCAAAGGAAAAAAGAGGGAAACATTCGTAAGCTGGTACCAGAGGCGTCCCTAGGGTTGGTGTCACCCAGTGCGGTAACGCTTGGTGACACCCCCTCTGACGATCCCCGCAGGATGGATCGGAGTCTGATCCATTATGTTCAATCCGCAGATCAGATCCATCCTGCGGGGATCATCGGCTTGCTTTAAAACTTACCTTTTTGGGGAGAGGGTCTGGTGTCACCCCGTGCGGTCGGTGTCACCCCGTGCGGACCGCACCCCCCGCACCTGCCTCGGGACGGGACGCCAGTGGCTGGTACCATCTCTGGCACGCATCCCTGCTACCATGAGAACCAACCCACAATCCACCAAACAGCGGAAACAGGTCCGGGACAAGGGGTGGGCAGGAGGGGTGGCTGGCCTGGGCACTGTTGTGTCATGTGATGTGGGAGGACATCACAAGGAGATTGGGGGGATGCAATTTATGTTGGGAGGAGGAATTTGGGGGGTGGCAGGGGGTAAGAATGGTTCTAGGAGGGGAAATTTGGGGAGGTGTGCTAGGAGTGGTGCTCTGGCGGGATTTGTGTTGGGGGGGGGGATTTGTGCTAGAAAAGGTGATATGGTAGAGGTGGAATGGGGTTTGTGCTAGGAGAATAATTTTTTTTCGGGGTTGAATGGTGGAGATTTGTGTTAGGAGGGGAACATTGGGGTTGGGGGTTTGTGCTAGGTGGGGAACATTGAGGGGGGGATTTGTGCTAGGTGGGGAACATTGGAGGGGTGGGGATTTGTGCTAGGTGGGGAACATTGGAGGGGCGGGGATTTGTGCTAGGTGGGGAACATTGGAGGGGTGGGGATTTGTGCTAGGTGGGGAACATTGGAGGGGCGGGGATTTGTGCTAGGTGGGGAACATTGGAGGGGTGTGGATTTGTGCTAATTGGGGAACATTGGAGGGGCGGGGATTTGTGCTAGGTGGGGAACATTGGAGGGGTGGGGATTTGTGCTAGGTGGGGAACATTGGGGGTGTGGGGATTTGTGCTAGGTGGGGAACATTGAGGGTGTGGGGATTTGTGCTAGGTGGGGAACATTAGAGGGGTGGGGATTTGTGCTAGGTGGGGAACATTGGAGGGGGTGGGGATTTGTGCTAGGTGGGGAACATTGGGGGTGTGGGGATTTGTGCTAGGTGGGGAACATTGGAGGGGTGGGGATTTGTGCTAGGTGGGGAACATTGGAGGGGCGGGGATTTGTGCTAGGTGGGGAACATTGGAGGGGTGGGGATTTGTGCTAGGTGGGGAACATTGGAGGGGCGGGGATTTGTGCTAGGTGGGGAACATTGGAGGGGTGGGGATTTGTGCTAGGTGGGGAACATTGGGGGTGTGGGGATTTGTGCTAGGTGGGGAACATTGAGGGTGTGGGGATTTGTGCTAGGTGGGGAACATTAGAGGGGTGGGGATTTGTGCTAGGTGGGGAACATTGGAGGGGGTGGGGATTTGTGCTAGGTGGGGAACATTGGGGGTGTGGGGATTTGTGCTAGGTGGGGAACATTGGAGGGGGTGGGGATTTGTGCTAGGTGGGGAACATTAGAGGGGTGGGGATTTGTGCTAGGTGGGGAACATTGGAGGGGGTGGGGATTTGTGCTAGGTGGGGAACATTGGGGGTGTGGGGATTTGTGCTAGGAGGGGAACATTGGGGGGGGGATTGTGCTAGCAGGGATGAATGGTGGGGATTTGTGTTAGGAGGGGAACATTAGGGGGTGGGGGTTTATGCTAGGGGGGGAAATTGGGGGTGGGGGGGTTGGGTTTGTGCTAGCAGGGATTATTTGGTGGGGATTTTTGCTAGGAGGGGAACTTTGGGGGGGGGGGGGATTTGTGCTGGGATAGGGAGTTTGAGGGATAGAGGATCTGTGCTAGGAGAAGGACATTTTTTTGAGAAGGGGGGGGGGATTGTGCTGGGGGCATATGGAGAGACAGCGGATTTGAGCTGGGGGGGGGGGGTGCATTTTAAAAAGAATAACAAAACAGAATAGACTAGAAAACAATAGCGTAAAACTGGACAGAAAAGAATAACAGAACAGAAAATAAAAGAATAGAATAGAAGTAATAGGCTAGAATAAAAAATATATAGAATAGCTTAAAATAGAAAAGAATAAAATAGAAAGGATGTATCCCTCTTCCAAATTTTGAATTTAGAAAAGAATAGCATAGAAAAAAACAGAATAGAATAGTAAAACCGGACAGAATAGAATAAAAAAAAAAAGAATTGAATAGAAAAGAATAGAAACGTATAGGATAGAAAAGAATAGAATAGAATTAATATAACCATCTTCCGAAATTCGAATTGCGAAAGAAAAAAAAAAATTACGAGCTATTCTACGCGCCCTGCGCTTTTCACGTCCTCCTATTGGAGGCCAAAAATATGTGATTCTACCGCAGAAAAGCTCTTCTCATTTTTCACACAAGTTTCAAGTGAATGGGCACCTTGGAATATAATGGGAATCTTGACGCTTCGGGAAACACGCATGTGTGGACGCGGTCTAAGCCTTGTATTCCGGCGCAGAGCGGTATCGGGATACATCCCAGACAATTTTTTTCTCTCTCTCCGGCAGCGAAAGCGTTACAACGCGATCTACGCCTCTCTAAAGAAGACTATAATAATAATAAAAAAACGTAATGAATATTAATCTGCGTGGCATTCTCTGCAAGATCGTTAATCACCAGCATCTAATCTTTAAAGTGGATTCTGCTCAGTGCGCTAATTAATACCCACTAATTATGCCGTGATGCTGTTATTTTTTTTAAACATTTTTAAGAGAAGAATTGATTGCAGCTGACAAGGACGGAACACGGGGCCGGCAGCCCAGTGTGTCTGGGTCCCGGTATTGATGGAGTTGTCGATAGGTGTATACGTGCGAGAGGATTACCCTGCCGGGACCGTGACAAGCTCGCTGACGCCAGCGCCATTTCTGTTAACCGCTTCCCGGCCACCGTATAGCAGAAGTACTGCTACAGTGCGGCAGGGCTGCGTCAAAATCACGTATATATACGTGATTTTGCATTTCTGGGTAGGGGGCGCACATGCGCATGCTGCCTACCGCGCCGCTATTGGCTCCTCAGGATCTCAGTCACTGGGTCCTGGCCACCAATTCTCAGCCGGGACTCGGTGATCGTCGGCTGAGCTGACAGGGGAGAGGTCTGTATGTAAACAATACAGATCTTGTAGTAGCAAATTTTGGAAAACCAGGAAACTCCGGACACGGACCTTACCGCGCCGCTCCTCAGGATCTCAGTCACTGGGTCCTGGCCGTCGATTCTTAGACGGGACTCGGTGGTCATCGGCTGAGCTAACGGGAGAGGTCTGTATGTAAACAATACAGATCTTGTAGTAGCAAATTATGGAAAACCAGGAAACTCCGGACACGGACCTTACCGCGCCACTATTGGCTCCTCAGGATCTCAGTCACTGGGTCCTGGCCACTGATTCTCAGCCGGGACTCGGTGATCGTCGGCTGAGCTAACAGGGGAGAGAGGTCTGTATGTAAACAATACAGATCTTGAAGTAGCAAATTTTGGAAAACCAAGAAACTCCGGACACGGACCTTACCGCGCCACTATTGGCTCCTCAGGATCTCAGTCAGTGGGTCCTGGACGCCAATTCTGAGCCGGGACTCGGTGATCATCGACTGAGCTAACAGGGGAGAGGTCTGTATGTAAACAATACAGATCTTGTAGTAGCAAATTTTGGAAAACCAGGAAACTCCGGATACGGACCTTACCGCGCCGCTCCTCAGGATCTCAGTCACTGGGTCCTGGCCGTCAATTCTCAGCCGGGACTCGGTGGTCATCGGCTGAGCTAACGGGAGAGGTCTGTATGTAAGCGATACAGATCTTGTAGTAGCAAATTTTGGAAAACCAGGAAACTCCGGACACGGACCTTACCGCGCCGCTATTGGCTCCTCAGGATCTCAGTCAATGGGTCCTGGCCACCAATTCTCAGCCGGGACTCGGTGATCGTCGGCTGAGCTAACAGGGGAGGGAGGTCTGTATGTAACCGATACAGATCTTGAAGTAGCAAATTTTGGAAAACCAGGAAACTCCGGACACGGACCTTACCGCGCTGCCATTGGCTCCTCAGGATCTCAGTGATTGGGTCCTGGCTGCCGATTCTCAGACAGGACTCGGTGATCGTCGGTTGAGCTAACATGGGAGAGGTCTGTATGTAAACAATACAGATATTGTGTTAGCAAATTTTGGAAAACCAGGAAACTCCGGACACGGACCTTACCGCGCCACTATTGGCTCCTCAGGATCTCAGTCACTGGGTCCTGGCCGCCGATTCTGAGCCGGGACTCGGTGATCATCAGTTGAGCTAACAGGGGAAAGGTCTGTATGTAAACAATACAGATCTTGTAGTAGCAAATTTTGGAAAACCAGGAAACTCCAGACACGAACCTTGAGGAAAGCAAGGGATTTATTAAAAACAGCGCTGTTTGACCCAGCCGGTTTTATGCACTTCTTACAAGCATATATACCAATAATTACGTCACAATGCATATTTTTCCTCTTTCACTTTCTCTACATTCAAAAGACTTTCTAAACTCTGCAGAATATAGCCTTGAATTGCAGCTACAGATAAGGGTGCTAGCTACAGGCTGGTACACACAGGGGCGGAATGACCATTTGGAAACTCGGGCACTGCCCGAGGGCCCGGGGTCAGTAGGGGGCCCCGTGAGATGCCCCTGGTATCTTTTTCATAGGTTTTTTTTAGTTTGGGCAAGGATACAGGGGCCCCATGATCCCCTATTGCCCGGGGCCCCAAGAGTTGTCAGTCTGCCCCTGGGTACACATTACTTTACAGGAAATAAGGGAGGGGGAAAGTGAGCTGAAAACCTTGCTTTGCAAGCAGATACTGTTAGAAATTGTAAAATGTAAAGGGGAACTCTGTAATATCTGAGTGCTGCCACAATCTCTCCCCAGTCAGCACGAACAAGCTGCTTTGTATTGCTCTGCATACTGCAGCAGAGCAATACAAAGTAGCTTGTCTCCCAAGTAAAACATATACAGCACACAGTTAACCCTTTGATTGCCCCAGATGTTAACCCCTTCCTGCCTAGTGCCATTAGTACAGTGTCAGTGCTTTTTATTAGCACTGATCGCTGTATTGGTGTCACTGGGGATGTCAGTGACACCAAGTCAGTCCCCCCACCCCCCACCATGTCAGAATGCCCACCACAGTCCTGCTATAAGTCACTGATCGCCGTCATTACTAGTAAAAAATAAAAAAAATTCCAGTATCTATACCGCCATTTGTAAACGCTATAACTTTCACGTAATTAATTTACACGTATTGGGATTTTTTTTCTTTAGCGAAGACACGGATCAGAATACATTTTGGCCTAAATTTATGGCGAAATTTGATTTTTAAAATGTTTTTATTGGACGTGTTTTATCGCAAAACGTCCAAAAAAATGTTTTTTTTCAAAATTGGTGGCCTTTTTTTGTTTATAGTGCAAAAAATAAAAACAAATCAAATACCACCGAAAAAAAGCTCCATTCGTGGGGAAAAAAGGATGTAAATTTCATTTGGGTGCAGCGTTGCATGACCGCGCAATTGTCAGTTATAGTAACGCAGCGCCATATCGCACAA
>NW_028321400.1:65000-94538 GCF_062004578.1 Staurois parvus
TTATATATATATATATATATTATATTTACTTATATTTTTTATATATACATATATATTTATTTATTTTTACATTTCATAAAGAGTGGTTCACAATCCATTGTTTGCTGGGATGCATATGGAAGGTGTGCCGCGGTCCTTTTTCCTCGTCTCCTAGTTTGCAGCATTTTCGGGTGTCAGGCAACGGGCCTACTGCCAGCGGTAAGGACATTGGTGCTGCTTATTGTTTAGAAATGCGCGGCACTGACCCTCCTGGCACACTCTTAATGAATAAATATCCTGCAGCCACGATATATATGTCTGCGGTAGGAGACCCAGAACAGCAGAATCGTTAAATGAAAGTAGACTTAAACCAAAACGGAATGAAATATTTACTAAAGTACCGCGTATCACAAACAAATGCAACGAAAAATACATGCACTGTCCCTTTAAGTAAATGTATGTAACCTGTCCCTTTAAATGATGCTCAGTATTGTGAATACACACCGACACTGATATGGGTGTCGAAAATAAATTGTGGAATAAGCAGTCCGCATAAATCAGCAGATCAGTATCACAATGCAATCGGTGAACTACAAGTGCCAGCAGTCCTCTTACACGAACCCAATGTGCAGTCACCATAAAGACAACAAAAAAACACCTGTTTATCTGCATCCTTCTCTTATCTGCATCCTCTCAAAGTCCAGAATTTTTAAAGCTTGTCTGAGCAGTCAGAAAAGAGGGGGCAGGGAGCTGAAGTTACAGTCAGACAGCTGATTGGAGGGAAGGGACACACCCCTCTTCACACAGGAACAGAGCCGAGGCTGTCAATCACAGGCTGTGTGCTGGAGATCCCTCCCCTGTCACCTTTTTAGCTTTTGGGCCTCATGCACACAGGGCGTTTTTGCAGCCACTTCTAGGGGCGTCAGACTTTTTCTTTTTTTACTGCTTCCAAATGGGACTCCATGTTATCCTGTCTTCATGCTCACATAGACTTTTAGAAGCTTTTAGTAGCGTTTACCAGCAGGAAAAAAAAATTATTACGGTCGCTCTTCTCACCACCATATTACGGTCGCTCTTCTCACCCCCCATATTACGGTCGCTCTTCTCACCCTCCATATTACGGTCGCTCTTCTCACCCTCCATATTACGATCGCTCTTCTCACCCTCCATATTACGATCGCTCTTCTCACCCTCCATATTACGGTCGCTCTTCTCACCCCCCATATATTACGGTCTCTCTTCTCACCACCATATTACGGTCGCTCTTCTCACCCCTCATATTACGGTCGCTCTTCTCACCTTACATATTACGGTCGCTCTTCTCACCCCCCATATTACGGTCGCTCTTCTCACCTTCCATATTACGATCGCTCTTCTCACCCTCCATATTACGTTCGTTCTCACCCCCCATATTACGGTCGCTCTTCTCACCCCCCATATTACGATCGCTCTTCTCACCCCCCATATTACGATCGCTCTTCTCACCCCCCATATTACGATCGCTCTTCTCACCCCCCATATTACGGTCGCTCTTCTCACCCCCCATATTACGGTCTCTCTTCTCACCCTCCATATTACGGTCGCTCTTCTCACCCCTCATATTACGGTCGCTCTTCTCACCCCCCATATTACGGTCTCTCTTCTCACCCTCCATATTACGATCGCTCTTCTCACCCTCCATATTACGGTCGCTCTTCTCACCCCTCATATTACGATCGCTCTTCTCACCCTCCATATCACAAAGTGATAATTGGTATTTCCAATGCCAGTATTACACGTTGACAGCTATGAAATAAGCGCCCCCCCCCGCCCCCCCATGACTGCACCGCACAGGATGGGGGTCGTCTTGTTTGGCGTTGAAGGAGTTAACTCAGCATTTCATCGTTCTCGGGAACACATCGAACCCGCACAATCCTTTTCATAAATTAGCAGCTTTTCCTTTTGAGTGTCACAGCCCCAGACTGCATTAAAGCAGCTCCATCCTGTCAATGCCTTGGCACATCGCGCTGAATAATGGCCCTACGGCGACTTGCTTAATGTTTCCAATGGCAGAGGAACGCAGGGGGTTCGATGGAGGGTGAGGGGGCCGGTGACCCCAAGCGGGAATTTCGATGCAGACGCAGAGCCAGAGCTGGCCAACTTACAGCTGCCGAGGACTGACGGGTCCCAAAATGCTCTGGTTCTGGCTGGCAAACCACGCTGCGACTTGTAGATCGTTGATGACCAATGAGCAGGGGCGGACTGACCAATTGGAAACTCGGGCACTGCCCAAGGGCCCGGGGTCAGTAGGGGGCCCCATGAGATGCCCCTGGTACCTTTTTCATAGGCGTTTTTTAGTTTGAGCAAGGACACAGGGGCCTCATGATCCCCTATTGCCCGGGGGCCCCATGAGTTGTCAGTCCGTCCCTGCCAATGAGCATTCTTCACACTGGTGGTAATGCTTACCACCCTCTAAAGAATAGTGCCCCATCATTGGTATCAGTGGGAGGAATAGTGTCCCATCATTGGTATCAGTGGGAGGAATAGTGCCCCATCATTGGTGTCAGTGGGAGGAATAGTGCCCCATCATTGGTATCAGTGGGAGGAATAGTGCCCCATCATTGGAGTCAGTGGGAGGAATAGTGCCCCATCATTGGTGTCAGTGGGAGGAATAGTGCCCCATCATTGGTGTCAGTGGGAGGAATAGTGCCCCATCATTGGTGTCAGTGGGAGGAATAGTGTCCCATCATTGGAGTCAGTGGGAGGAATAGGGCCCCATCATTGGTATCAGTGGGAGGAATAGTGCCCCATCATTGGTGTCAGTGGGAGGAATAGTGTCCCGTCATTGGTATCAGTGGGAGGAATAGTGTCCCATCATTGGTATCAGTGGGAGGAATAGTGTCCCATCATTGGTGTCAGTGGGAGAAATAGTGCCCCATCATTGGTATCAGTGGGAGGAATAGTGTCCCATCATTGGTGTCAGTGGGAGGAATAGTGCCCCGTCATTGGTGTCAGTGGGAGGAATAGTGCCCCGTCATTGGTGTCAGTGGGGGGAATAGTGCCCGTCATTGGTGTCAGTGGGAGGAATAGTGCCCCGTCATTGGTGTCAGTGGGAGGAATAGTGCCCCGTCATTGGTGTCAGTGGGAGGAATAGTGCCCCGTCATTGGTGTCAGTGGGAGGAATAGTGCCCCGTCATTGGTGTCAGTGGGAGGAATAGTGCCCCGTCATTGGTGTCAGTGGGAGGAATAGTGCCCCATCATTGGTATCAGTGGGAGGAATAGTGCCCCGTCATTGGTGTCAGTGGGAGGAATAGTGCCCCGTCATTGGTGTCAGTGGGAGGAATAGTGCCCCGTCATTGGTGTCAGTGGAAGAATAGTGCCCCGTCATTGGTATCAGTGGGAGGAATAGTGCCCCGTCATTGGTGTCAGTGGGAGGAATAGTGCCCCGTCATTGGTATCAGTGGGAGGAATAGTGCCCCGTCATTG
Source organism: Staurois parvus (assembly GCF_062004578.1). Taxonomy (NCBI): domain Eukaryota; kingdom Metazoa; phylum Chordata; class Amphibia; order Anura; family Ranidae; genus Staurois; species Staurois parvus. Next base: position 68,445 of record NW_028321400.1, read on the forward strand.
GTGTCAGTGGGAGGAATAGTGCCCCGTCATTGGTGTCAGTGGGAGGAATAGTGCCCCGTCATTGGTGTCAGTGGGAGGAATAGTGCCCCGTCATTGGTGTCAGTGGGAGGAATAGTGCCCCATCATTGGTGTCAGTGGGAGGAATAGTGCCCCATCATTGGTGTCAGTGGGAGGAATAGTGCCCCATCATTGGTGTCAGTGGGAGGAATAGTGCCCCATCATTGGTACCAGTGGGAGGAATAGTGCCCCATCATTGGTGTCAGTGGGAGGAATAGTGCCCCATCATTGGTGTCAGTGGGAGGAATAGTGCCCCATCATTAGTATCAGTGGGAGGAATAGTGCCCCATCATTGGTATCAGTGGGAGGAATAGTGCCCCATCATTGGTGTCAGTGAGAGGAATAGTGCCCCATCATTGGTGTCAGTGGGAGGAATAGCGTCCCATCATTGGTGTCAGTGAGAGGAATAGCGTCCCATCATTGGTGTCAGTGGGAGGAATAGCGTCCCATCATTGGTGTCAGTGGGACGAATTCAGGGGGTTGTTAACTTAGCCCGGGTTCACACTGATGCGGTGTGAAATTTGCACTAGTTTCTGTGTGATTTCCGCACCGCATCAGAATCGCACCCCATTCACAGGAATCATTGCTGTGTGTATGTTAAGTTAACAACACCCCAAAATCAGTTTGCAAAATGTGGTGCGATGTGCAGAATCGGATCCCATAGGTGTGAATACCCGTGCGATCCGATTCTAGTGCAGATGAAAAAAAGGGTCCGGCACGTTTTTGGTGCGGTGCGATTACAGACATACAAAATGTACGACTCCGATCGCACCGCACACAAATCACGTGATCTGTAGAGGAGTGCGGTGCGGTTCCGGTGTGAATCACATGCGGTATGTTGCACCCCACAAGTGTGAAGCCGGGCTCAATGTACACACCCGCAGCGGTTCGCATGAATGGGGACGAATCTGATGCAGTTTGGAATTCGCCCAGAAACCGCATCAGTGTGACCCCGGGATCATTATGCTCCTTTACAATCACAATACACGCCGAGGAACGGATTACTTGCAGCAAGAAGATCATGGAAACCGAATTCTAAAAGAGACACTTGAATTCCTCTCCGGGATCCCTGATAACTCAATCATCATACATGGTGAACGAGGGATCGGGATCGCCAATTAACTCTGTTCACATCCACATCATTCATCAGCATAACAAGCCAATTAATCCGAATAGTGTCCCCGCCCCAGGGGAGCCCAGAAAGAACAGCGAGGGGGGGGGGGGATTGACTCGGAGTTAATTAATAAAGAAACTGGATTACCTGACATCCGAGGAAGAACAGCCCGGGATCTAGACAAGCGGAGCTCAGGATTGTGTCACCTCTCAGCCGGGGTCTCAGTCCAGGAGGTAGATGGTGACCCCGGGTGATGTCTGAACAAAGATGGAGCCGTTCTCCTGGGGAGAAAAGCAGATGAGGGCGTTGTCAGGGGGGTAAGAAATACCTGGAACTGACACATTACTGAGAATATGAAATGAGGCGGAGCTTCCACTGACTGGCTGCAGCTTCTAATGCACATGGTGAGAAGCTCACAGTGTGCAGAGAAATCAGAGGAAGGACCCTTTCACACGGGCGTTCTGTTTTTTTCATCAGGTCAGTCACGTTTTTTGCAAGAAAAAATGGATCAGTTCACATCAGTTTTCATCAGTTTAGGTCAGTTTTTCATCACTTTTAATCCAACTTCATCAGTTCACATCAGTTTTTCATGAGTTTTTCATCTGTCTTTTTCATCAGTTCAGTCACGTTTTTTCCAAGAAAAAATGGATCAGTTTACATCAGTTATTTATCAGTTTGCATGTTTTTCATCAGTTTACGTCAGTTTTTCATCCATTTTTTCATCAGTTCAGTCACATTTTTGCCAAGAAAAAATGGATCAGTTTACATCAGTATTCATCTGTTCACATCAGTTTATGTCTGTTTTATATCCGTTTTTTTCATCAGTTCTGTCATGTTTTTTCCAAGAAAAAATGGATCAGTCCACATCAGTTTACATCAGTTTTTCATTGGTTCACATCAGTTTTTCATCAGTTTACGTACGTTTTTCATCCATCTTTTTTATCAGTTCAGTCACATTTTTTCAAAGAAAAAATGGATCAGTTCACATCAGTTTTTCATTAGTTTACATCAGTTTTTTATTTGTCTTTTTCATCAGTTCAGTCACGTTTTTTCCACGAAAAAATGGATCAGTTTTCGTCAGTTCATCAGTTCACATCAGTTATTCATCAGTTTTTTATCCATTTTTTATCAGTTCTGTCACGTTTTTTCCAAGAAGAAAAGGATCAGTTTACATCAGTTTTTCATCAGCTTACATCAGTTTTTCATCAGTTCACATCAGTTTTTCATCAGCTTACATCAGTTTTTCATCAGTTCACATCAGTTTTCATCAGTTTACGTCAGTTTTTCATCAGTTCACATCAGTTTTTCATCAGCTTCACATCAGTTTTCATCAGTTCACGTCACTTTTTCATCAGTTCACATCGGTTTTTCATCAGTTTTTCATCCATCTTTTTCATCAGTTCAGTCACATTTTTTCCAAGAAAAAATGGATCAGTTCACATCAGTTTTTCATTAGTTTACATCAGTTTTTCATCAGTTTACATCAGCTTTTTATCAGTTTTTCATTTGTCTTTTTCATCAGTTCAGTCACGTTTTTTCCAAGAAAAAATGGATCAGTTTTCATCCGTTTTTCATCAGTTCACATCAGTTTTCATCAATTTACATCAGTTTTTTATCCATTTTTTATCAGTTCAGTCACGTTTTTTCCAAGAAACAATGGATCAGTTTACATCAGTTTTTCATCAGTTTACATCAGTTTTTCATCAGTTTACATCAGTTTACATCAGTTTTTTATCCATTTTTTATCAGTTCAGTCACGTTTTTTTTCCAAGAAACAATGGATAAGTTTACATCAGTTTTTCATCAGTTTACATCAGTTTTTCATCCATCTTTTTCATCAGTTCTGTCATGCTTTTTCCAAGAAGAAAAAGATCAGTTTTTCATCAGTTCACATCAGGTTTTCATCAGCTTATGTCAGTTTTTCATCAGTTCACATCAGTTTTTCATCAGCTTACATCAGTTTTCCTCAGCTTACGTCAGTTTTGCTTCAGTTGACATCAGTTTTTCATCAGTTTATGTCAGTTTTCATCCATTTTTTATTAGTTTACATCTGTTTTTCATCAGTTTTTTCATGCATTTTTCATTCGTTCACATCTATTTTTATCTGTTTTCATCTGTTTTTCTGTTTACATCTGTTTTTATCCTATTTTTGTCCATTTACACCCATTTTTGTCCAATTACATCCATGGTTTGTCCGATTACATCCGTTTTTGTCCATTGACATCCATTTTTCGTCCGTTCCATTTTTTTGGACGTAAAAATAAGGGTTTTCTTCCGTTCAAAAAAACGGATGTTACCAGATGCGGACATTAACGGATGTAAACAGATGATCTTCCGCCAGTCCATAGAATCACATGGGTATCCGTTTTTCATCCGTAAACAGGCAGATGAAAAACGGACACACGGAACGCCCGTGGGAAAGGGGCCTAAGCCATTTCAGTCCAGGGGAGGAGATGGTACAACTGGGCAAGACTGGAGGGGAGGCCGGAGGTCGGCTTTAACATGAAAATCGATGTGATGCTCGAAGCGCTTCAGCTCTCATGAAGAAGTCTCATCCTGTATTCATAATGTGGCACAATATTCATGAGGTGTAGGATATGTTTATACTTGATTTATATTTCGATGACTTTTCATCGAATCGTAGACTCGGCCAACAAAGCGGACACCTTGCAGACCTTTAATTCCCTTACTGCAGCTTTTCTAATAACACGGCACACACAGGATAAAGTGTCCCCCTCCTACCGCTTCATCTAATGGAAGTTTTACGACGAGGCTCTCTCCCGCATCTCAGGCTGCAGCTTACATAACCAATCGGTGGAGCCTGGGGACCGACAAAGAGCATATAAATCCGAGCCGTATACTGAGCTCCACTTCCCGCCTATCCTCTGAGGACGGGAAGACGGGATTTAACCATCCCAGAGAACGAAGGCTTCCGACCTTATTGTGTCAGAGCAAGAACTTCACTCATCAGAGCTTGGGCAGGTATACAAGGCTAGATGGGGCCACCTGATTTATGATAGGGCCCCCAACGTACAAGGCAACACAGGACCACCTGATCTAAGATAGGGCTCCTGACATTCAAGGCGACATAGGACCACCTGATCTAAGATAGGGCCCCCAACATACAAGGCTAGATGGGGCCACCTGATTTATGATAGGGCCCTCAACGTACAAGGCAAGATAGGACCACCTGATCTAAGATAGGGCTCCTGACATTCAAGGTGACATAGGACCACCTGATCTAAGATAGGGCCCCCAACGTACAAGGCAAGATAGGACCACCTGATCTAAGATAGGGTCCCCAACGTACAAGGCAATAAAGGACCACCTGATCTTAGATACGGCCCCCAACGTACAATGCAACATAGGACCATCTGATCTAAGATAGGGTCCCCAACGTACAAGGCAAGATAGGACCACCTGATCTAAGATAGGGCTCCTGACATACAAGGCGACATAGGACCACCTGATCTAAGATAGGGCCCCCAACGCACAAGGCAAGATAGGACCACCTGATCTAAGATAGGGTCCCCAATGTACAAGGCGACATAGGACCACCTGATCTAAGATAGGGTCTCCATGTACAAGGCAATAAAGGACCACCTGATCTAAGATAGGGCTCCTGACATACAAGGCGACATAGGACCACCTTATCTAAGATAGGGTCCCCAACGTACAAGGCAATAAAGGACCACCTGATCTAAGATAGGGCTCCTGACATTCAAGGCGACATAGGACCACCTGATCTAAGATAGGGCCCCCAACATACAAGGCTAGATGGGGCCACCTGATTTATGATAGGGCCCCCAACGTACAAGGCAAGATAGGACCACCTGATCTAAGATAGGGCTCCTGACATTCAAGGTGACATAGGACCACCTGATCTAAGATAGGGCCCCCAACGTACAAGGCAAGATAGGACCACCTGATCTAAGATAGGGTCCCCAACGTACAAGGCAATAAAGGACCACCTGATCTTAGATACGGCCCCCAACGTACAATGCAACATAGGACCATCTGATCTAAGATAGGGTCCCCAACGTACAAGGCAAGATAGGACCACCTGATCTAAGATAGGGCTCCTGACATACAAGGCGACATAGGACCACCTGATCTAAGATAGGGCCCCCAACGCACAAGGCAAGATAGGACCACCTGATCTAAGATAGGGTCCCCAATGTACAAGGCGACATAGGACCACCTTATCTAAGATAGGGTCCCCAACGTACAAGGCAATAAAGGACCACCTGATCTAAGATAGGGTCCCCAGCGTACAAGGCAATAAAGGATCACCTGATCTAAGATAGGGTCCCCAACGTACAAGGCAATAAAGGACCACCTGATCTAAGATAGGGTCCCCAGCGTACAAGGCAATAAAGGATCACCTGATCTAAGATAGGGTCCCCAACGTACAAGGCAACAAAGAACCACCTGATCTAAGATAGGGCCCCCAACGTAAAATGCAAGATAGGACCACCTGATCTAAGATAGGGCTCCTGACATACAAGGCGACATAGGACCACCTGATCTAAGATAGGGCCCCCAACGCACAAGGCAAGATAGGACCACCTGATCTAAGATAGGGTCCCCAATGTACAAGGCGACATAGGACCACCTTATCTAAGATAGGGTCCCCAACGTACAAGGCAATAAAGGACCACCTGATCTAAGATAGGGTCCCCAGCATACAAGGCAATAAAGGATCACCTGATCTAAGATAGGGTCCCCAACGTACAAGGCAATAAAGGACCACCTGATCTAAGATAGGGTCCCCAGCGTACAAGGCAATAAAGGATCACCTGATCTAAGATAGGGTCCCCAACGTACAAGGCAACAAAGAACCACCTGATCTAAGATAGGGCCCCCAACGTAAAATGCAAGATAGGACCACCTGATCTAAGATAGGGCCCCCTATGTACAAGGCAAGATAGGACTACCTGATCTAAGATAGGGTCCCCAACGTACAAGGCAAGATAGGACCACCTGATCTAAGATAGGGCCCCCAACGTACAAGGCAAGATAGGACCACCTGATCTAAGATAGGGTCCCCAACGTACAAGGCAATAAAGGACCACCTGATCTTAGATACGGCCCCCAACGTACAATGCAACATAGGACCATCTGATCTAAGATAGGGTCCCCAACGTACAAGGCAAGATAGGACCACCTGATCTAAGATAGGGCTCCTGACATACAAGGCGACATAGGACCACCTGATCTAAGATAGGGTCTCCATGTACAAGGCAAGATAGGACCACCTGGTCTAAGATAGGGTCTCCATGTACAAGGCAAGATAGGACCACCTGATCTAAGATAGGGTCCCCAACTTACAAGACAAGATAGGACCACCTGATCTAAGATAGGGCCCCTGACACACAAGGCAAGATAGAACCACCTGATCTAAGATAGGGCTCCTGACATACAAGGCAAGATAGGACCACCTGATCTAAGATAGGGCCCCTGAAACACAAGGCAAGATAGGACCACCTGATCTAAGATAGGGCCCCTGAAACACAAGGCAAGATAGGACCACCTGATCTAAGATAGGGCCCCTGAAACACAAGGCAAGATAGGACCACCTGATCTAAGATAGGGTCCCTGAAACACAAGGCATGATAGAACCACCTGATCTAAGATAGGGTCCCCAACTTAAAAGGCAAGATAAGACCACCTGATCTAAGATAGGGCCCCTGAAACACAAGGCAAGATAGAACCACCTGATTTAAGATAGGGTCCCCAACGTACAAGGCAAGGTAGGACCACCTGATCTAAGATAGGGCCCCTGACACACAAGGCAAGATAGAACCACCTGATCTAAGATAGGGCCCCCTATGTACAAGGCAAGATAGGAGTACCTGATCTAAGATAGGGCCCCTGACATACGTTTTCCAGCAGTCAGTTTCCATCATTCAGAAGTGTTTTCCAAACGTCCCGTGTACATGAGCCCTAAAAAGGCATCGGTAGCACATTGGTTCGGCCACAAATCCGCGCCCATTGTGAATTAGCCCCGTCCGGGGCATTCGGGGTACCCCAAAAATGCCTAGGAGGTTGTCTCTGACCCTGAGCAAGGCAAGTTTCCAGGACAGATGTCGTGTTAATAAACAGGACCCCCATGTGTATGTGTCTGTATGTTCGTTCAGGTCGATGTAAAACCTGCAGACGCACATTGGTTGTTTATCACATTTCTGTAGAATGTCACAGGCGTGAATGCTTTGTGTGTGGCGTCCTGCATCGATCAGCTGATGGCGGCTCATCCCTCCGAGGCACCCACACGCCATTATCTGCCAGACACAGGAGCCCCCCCTATAGATGAGTCCCCTTCCTTATCAGTGATGGGGACAGAGCAGAGAGATACGGTGACAGCAGAGGACACCACGCAGACGGGGACATCAATAGAGCTCCGGGAACAATGACAACCTCTTCACGGTGCTTTGTGTGGTCGGTTATCACAAAGGACATCAGGACGGACTATGGTGTCATGGAGTCTTTATAGAACGGGAAGAACTCCGCCGTCTAGATGTGGGAATGAATGGATAGATAACCCGTGGACTAGGAGAACATGAAACACCAGTGTGGGGACACAAGGGGGCGATTTACTAAAGGCAAAAGGACTTTGGAAGGGCAGCTGCACTATGCAAGTGCCATTGCTCCAGAGCAGGGGTCTCCAAACTTTCCAAAAAAAGGTCTACTTTACTGTCCTTCAGACTTTTGGGGGGCTGGACTGTGGCCATTGGGAGTGGAAAAGGTCCTAACAGCAGTGGGGAAAAAACAATGAACCATATTTGGTGTCGTTGGGAGGAATTGTGCCCCATAATGGTGTCATTTAGAAGAATTGTGCCTCATCATTGGTGTCATTGGGCCCAGTCGTTATTGTCATTGGAAGGAATTGTGCCCCATCATTAGTGCCATTGGGCCCAAATGTTGTTGGTGGTATTGGAAGGAATTGTGCCCCATCATTTATGTCATTAGGTGGAACTTTGCCCCATCATTGGACCCACTTGTTAGTGTCATTGGGAGGATATGTGCCCTATCATTGGTGTAATTAAGAGAAATTGTGCCCCATCATTGGTGTCATTAGGAGGAACTGTTCCCCATCATTGGACCCAGTTGTTAGTGTCATTGGGATGAATTGTGCTCTATCATTGGTGTATTTAGGGGAATTGTGCCCCATCATTGGTGTCAATAGACCCAGTTGTTATTGCCATTGGAAGGAATTGTGCCCCATTGTTGGTGTCATTGGACCCAATTGTTAGTGTCATTGGGAGGAATTGTGCCACATCATTGATGTCATTAGGAGGAATTGTGCTCCATCATTGGTTTCATTGAACCCAGTTGTTATTGTAATTGGAAGGAATTGTGCCCCATAATTGGTGTCATTGGGCCCAATTGTTGATGGTGTCAGTGGGAGGAATTGTGCCCTGTCATTGGTGGCATTTAGGGAAATTGTGCCCCATCATTAGTGTCATTGGACCCAGTTGTTATTGTCATTGGAAGGAATTGTGCCGATTGTTGGTGTCATTGGGCCCAATTGTTTGTGTCATTGGGAGGAATTGTGCCCCATCATTGGTTTCATTGGACCCAGTTGTTCGTGTCATTGGGAAGAATTGTGCCCCATCATTGGTGTCATTTAGAGGAATTGTGCCCCATCATTGGTGTCATTTAGAGGAATTGTGCCCCATCATTGGTGTCATTGGACACAGTTGTTAGTGTCATTGGGATAAATTGTGCCCCATCATTGGTGTCATTGGGCCCAGGTGTTCTTGGTGTCATTTGAAGGAATTGTGCCTCATCATTGATGTCATTAGGAGGAATTGTGCTCCATCATTGGTGTCATTGGATTGGACCCAGTTGTTAGTGTCATTGGCAGGAATTGTTCCCCATCGTTGGTGTCATTAGGCCAAATTTTTTTTGGTGTCTCGGAATGAATTGTGCCGAATCAATGGTGTCATTAGGAGGAATTGTGCCCCTTCATTGGGGTCAGTGGAGCTGAGGGTATGCCCCCTTGTTGGTTTCAGTGGAAGAAATAGTGCCCCAAGGGCCTAATAAAATCAAGCAAAGTATCGCATCTGGCCCCCGCTCCGCAATTTGGAGACCACTGCACCAAAACTTAATAAATGATATGAAGCTTCACTTTACAAAGAATACCCAATCACATGCAAGGAAAATAAAAAAAACCAGCATTTTACCTGCACATGATTGGATGATGGAAGTCAGCAGAGCTTCCCCCCATTTACTAAGCTTTAGATCAACTGCACTTGCAAAGTGCACAGTCTATTTGCCTTTAGTAAATGCAGCTTTGCCGCCTCCGCTACGATTCCCGCGTTTGTTCGTTGTACCCGATCCTGGCGCTATCTGAGGTTAATGAATCTATCCCCGCCTCTCCCTCTTGTCTCCGAGACAAACGGCGCGTAGCGAGGGGGCTTATTCCATTATGAAAATGAAGAAGGCGAGCCAATTACTCTGATGTCACCACATAAATTTGAAAGCCACTCTGATAATTGTAGAGCCATTAAAAACATAATGAAAACAAGATTAATTCCAACTTGGGCTTTTCATTTGGAGTCCGCCCAATTAATCGCCGGCTCCGAACAGTTCCTATCCATCTTCTAAAGGAGGGGAAGAGAGAGCGAGGATCTCCGGGTCACATTTCAGATGGATGTGCGACGTTGTAGCCCGGAGCGTTGACTTTTACGACTACTTGAGGATATAAATTCGCCGATTAATTGAGTCAAATGAAGTACGAAAAGTACGCAGATTATAAAGGTACACGCTAGGCCAACGGGAAAATATTTCATGTACAGCGGCTTAGGGGAACTCCGCCATTCATTTTCATGTTCTAGCTGGGCCCCTGATGGCTAAATCCCTGTGACTGCCGGGATCCCCATTTCTGTAGCCTGGTATAAGGCCGGTGAGGTTTTGCATGAGGGACATTGTACAGAACGGAATCATATGACAAGAGGCTGCTCTTCCACCTGTAAATTCTGTAAAAAAAAAAATGCTGAATCTGGATGACGTGGATTAAAACAGAATAAAAGCAAGAGAGGACTGCCTGACTTTAGGTATTGCAGCAACGTGCAGTAAAATGCAATGCAGGATACAGGGCTGCTGTTAGAAACCACGGGGCCCCATACAGGCCACCTGACAACCCCCTCCAAAAATAAAATAAAAACATACAATTTCTATGCTTCAGGTATTATTATACAGGACTTATGAATGAACACAGGATGATACAGGAGTTAAGAATGAACACAGGATGATACGGGAGTTATGAATGAACACAGGATGATACAGGAGTTATGAATCAACACAGGATGATACAGGAGTTATGAATCAACACAGGATGATACAGGAGTTATGAATGAACACAGGATGATACAGGAGTTATGAATGAACACAGGATGATACAGGAGTTATGAATCAACACAGGATGATACAGGAGTTATGAATGAACACAGGATGATACAGGAGTTTTGAATGAACACAGGATGATACAGGAGTTATGAATGAACACAGGATGATACAGGAGTTATGAATGAACACAGGATGATACAGGAGTTATGAATGAACAGAGTGAGTGATCGGTACCAATCGCTCAATGTGTTCAGGAAAAGAGTGACAGAGCCTGCCCAGCAGCTTGGGAGTTTAGGTGAAAGATGGCCTGAGCAGGATGGTGTGTGGAGCCTGGGAGGAGGTCCAGGAGAAGAGCCAACCTACAGGCAGAGGAGCTGGAAGGGAGGATCTCTCAGCCTCACCGTCCCCTGAGAGAGGACAGCCTGGGAAGCAGGGAGAGAGCCAGGTCAATGTAGGCCACCAACCCACAAGCACAGAGTGATTGGATATATAGGTGTGTCCTCCTATTATATACAGTTGTGCTCAGGGACGGACTGACCATTCGGAAACTCGGGCACTGCCCGAGGGCCTGGGGTCAGTAGGGGGCCCCATGAGATGCCCCTGGTACCTTTTTCATAGGCTTTTTTGAGTTTGGGCAAGGACACAGGGGCCCCATGATCCCCTATTGCCCGTGGGCCGCATGAGTTGTCAGTCCGCCCCTGGTTGTGCTCAAACGTTTGCACTCCCTGGACGAAATGGTGACATTTTGGCATTGATATTGAAGATACTGAGCCATCGGGAGCAGAAAGAACTGTCAAAAGACCTGTGTAACAAGGTGATGGAACTTTATAAAGATGGAAAAGGATATAAAAAGATATCCAAAGCCTTGAATAGGCCAGTCAGCACTGTTCAATCACTTCCTAAGAAGTGGAAAATTGAGGGATCAGTTGATACCAAGCCAAGGTCGGGAAGACCAAGAAAGATTGCAGCCACAACTGCCAGAAGAATTGTTCGGGATACAAAGAAAAACCCCTCAGGTCACCTCAGGAGAAATACAGAAAAAGATGGTGCGGTTGTTTCAAGAAGCACAACTTGAACAAAAATTAGCTGCATGGTTGAGTTGCCAGAGAGAAGCCTTTATGGTGCCAATGCCACAAAAATGGCTGGTTAAAATATGCCCGACAACACCTTGACACCTCACCTGGCTTTTTTGTGGCATTGGCTCAGTAAAGGCTTCAGTAATGGCACCCCAGATTTGCCAGGACAGTTCCACATCTTGGCCTCTGTCCCACCGATGCTGTGTCCTGGGATCAAGGCATCAACCTTACTTGACTAGTCCACAAAATGCACCCGATGGCCAGTCCCCATACATACTCATGCATTGCAGCAACATGCGGCTAAAGGGAGGTTTTATTGTGCAACATACTTTAGCGCCATTACATTATGAATCCACCCCCCCCCCCCCCATCAGTTTAATTGGATCTTATGTAAAGGGTAAAAGAAAAAAATTTCAAATGCATAATTGTAATAGTGGACAGCACAGAGGCTGAATGGTTAGCACTTCCACCTGGCAGTACTCGGGTCGTTGGTTCAAATCCCAACCACGGTACCACCTGCCTGGAGTTTGCATGTTCTGCCTGTGTGGGTTTCCTCCGGGTACTCCGGTTTCCTCCCACACTACAAAGACATGCTGGTAGGTGAATTGGCTCCTGTCTAAATTGTCCCTAGTATGTGTATGTATGAATGTGAGTTAGGGACCTTAGATTGTACACCCCTTGAGGGTTAGGGACCTTAGATTGTACGCCCCTTGAGGGTTAGGGACCTTAGATTGTACGCCCCTTGAGGGTTAGGGACCTTAGATTGTACGCCCCTTGAGGGTTAGGGACCTTAGATTGTACGCCCCTTGAGGGTTAGGGACCTTAGATTGTACGCCCCTTGAGGGTTAGGGACCTTAGATTGTACGCCCCTTGAGGGTTAGGGACCTTAGATGGTACGCCCCTTGAGGGTTAGGGACCTTAGATTGTACGCCCCTTGAGGGTTAGGGACCTTAGATGGTACGCCCCTTGAGGGTTAGGGACCTTAGATTGTACGCCCCTTGAGGGTTAGGGACCTTAGATTGTACGCCCCTTGAGGGTTAGGGACCTTAGATTGTACACCCCTTGAGGGTCAGGGACCTTAGATTGTACGCCCCTTGAGGGTTAGGGACCTTAGATTGTACGCCCCTTGAGGGTTAGGGACCTTAGATTGTACGCCCCTTGAGGGTTAGGGACCTTAGATTGTACGCCCCTTGAGGGTTAGGGACCTTAGATGGTACGCCCCTTGAGGGTTAGGGACCTTAGATTGTACGCCCCTTGAGGGTTAGGGACCTTAGATTGTACGCCCCTTGAGGGTTAGGGACCTTAGATTGTACGCCCCTTGAGGGTCAGGGACCTTAGATTGTACGCTCCTTGAGGGTCAGGGACCTTAGATTGTACACCCCTTGAGGGTTAGGGCCCTTAGATTGTACGCCCCTTGAGGGTTAGGGACCTTAGATTGTACGCCCCTTGAGGGTTAGGGACCGTAGATTGTATACCCCTTGAGGGTCAGGGACCTTAGATTGTACGCTCCTTGAGGGTTAGGGACCTTAGATTGTACGCCCCTTGAGGGTCAGGGACCTTAGATTGTACGCCCCTTGAGGGTTAGGGACCTTAGATTGTACGCCCCTTGAGGGTTAGGGACCTTAGATTGTACGCCCCTTGAGGGTTAGGGACCTTAGATTGTACGCCCCTTGAGGGTTAGGGACCTTAGATTGTACGCCCCTTGAGGGTTAGGGACCTTAGATTGTACGCCCCTTGAGGGTTAGGGACTGATGTGAATGTACAATATATATGTAAAGTGCTGCGTACATTGATGGCGCTATATAAGTACCTGAAATAAATAATAAATAGTAGGCAGCAGGGGCGGACTGACCATTTGAGCACACGGGCACTGCCTGAGGGCCCGTGGTCAGTAGGGGGCCCCATGAGATGCCCCTGGTACCTTTCATTGGCTTTTTCATAGGCTTTTTTAGGTGTTGGCAAGGACACAGGGGCCCCATGATCCCCTATTGCCCAGGGGCCCCATGAGTTGTCAGTCCGCCCCTGGTAGTCAGTGCAACTAAAATGCTTTAACAAATAATAACCCATTGATTCAGCACCATACCACCACCTGTCCCTGATTTGCCAGGATAGTCCTGCATCTTGGCCCTCTGTTCTGCCGATGCTGTGTCCAGGGCCCGTGTCTCGGCATCGCAGCATCATCCTTATTTAAATTACAGCACATACACAGGAACTCAAAAAGGTGTTAATTGTGGGGATTTGTGGCAGCAAGTGGACTGTCCTTGCATATTTATAGGAGTGGAACCAATTCATAATGTATGTAGGCAGGGCCGTGGATAAGGGGGTACCACCGGTTCTCCTGTACGGGGCCCAGGCCGCTGGGTGACTCGAATGTGGGCAGGGAGAAGGGGTGGACTGACCATTTGGGTGCTCGGGCACTGCCCGAGGGCCCAGAGTCAGTAGGGGGCCCCCATGAGATGCCCCTGGTACCTTTCATAGACTTTTTTGAATGTGGTTTGAGTGTGGTCGAGGACACAGGGGCCCCATGATCCCCTATTGCCCGGGGGCCCAATGAGTTGTCAGTCCGCCCCTGGCAGGGAGGGTGATCACTGCGGGGTGATTGAAACAATTACTGGAACTGATCCCCTGTATGGCTCCCTCTGCAGCAGCTGAAAGTTGGCTTCCTCAGCTCTCCCTCCCGCTGGCTTTCAGCTGCTGCAGAGAAAGCCATACAGGGGATCGGTTCCAGCAATTGCCCCCCTGTGTGCCTCCAGTCCTGCAGTGCATCTGCCTTCCCTTCTCTTCTTGCTGCAAGCACACAATAGGATCCTTCAGGATGGAGAGTGAGGGAAGGGCCACATTTAGCAGCCCCTTTAATTCCTGAATGAACACAGTGAGTAATTGGTACCGGTCACTTGCTGTGTTAACTCATAACTGAAGCATAGTAAACTTTTTTTTTGGGGGGGGGGCATCAGGTTGGCTGTATGGGGCCCCCTGGTTTCTAACAGCAGCCCTGCATGTAGGTGTGATGGGCGGTCCTTTTTTAGGCGGGTCCTGGGCTGGGTGGGAATGACACAAAGTGGGTGTGATTTGGGAGCATCCATCTGGCAAATGCGGGAGGGGGGTGAAAGGTGGACTATGGATTGGGTGAGCAGTGTCCTGGGATCCAGAACCATAATGTAGGACATGCAACCTGACTGTACTGCCTGATCAGGGACGCTTCAATACAGCCCCCCCCCCCATCAGTTTAATTGGATCTTATGTAAAGGGTAAAAGAAAAAAATAATTGTGGGAGGAGAAGAGGGCGATTTGGGGAAAATTTGGGTAATACCTGGACTTTAGGAGTACTAGAAGGCGCATGTGTCGCTGCAACCTACGAGAGAGCCAGAGACTCCTCGGCTGGGAATGTGCCCATCAATAATTCTGCTCACACTTCATCGTAATTATGGCGGCGGTGCTGCAAAGGCGGTCCTTGCGTCACCTTTCATTTAGCGCGCGGTCCATAACAATTGTGTATTGAGCAGGGGGACCTGCAATCAATTTAAATACGAGCCGGAATATTTTATATATATATCTTCATTATTACCATGTGATCTAACACGCAGTGATGGGGCCCAGTCACATGTATGTGTTTCAGTGACACGTTTTAAAAAACATATTTTTACCTGTGTTTTTGGTATGTTCTATCCCTAAAAAAAAAATTATACAGCCTAAAAATTAAATACAACAATGCGCTGTCTCTTTACATTTTCAGGTTGCCATTTGAACCTCATTAAAAAAGTACATTAGAAAATTAAATAAATAAATTATATAAATAAATAAAATAAATGAATAAATAAATAAAATAAATGAATAACTAACTAACTAAATAAATAAATATAAATAAATAAAATAAATAAATAAATGAATAACTAAATAACTAAATATAAATAAATAAAATAAATAAATAAATGAATAACTAAATAACTAAATAAATAAAATAAATAAATAAATATAAATAAATAAAATAAATAAATAAATGAATAACTAAATAACTAAATAAATAAATATAAATAAATAAAATAAATAAATAAATGAATAACTAAATAACTAAATAAATAAATATAAATAAATAAAATAAATAAATAAATGAATAACTAAATAACTAAATATAAATAAATAAAATAAATAAATAAATGAATAACTAAATAACTAAATAAATAAAATAAATAAATAAATATGAATAAATAAAATAAATAAATAAATGAATAACTAAATAACTAAATAAATAAATATAAATAAATAAAATAAATAAATAAATGAATAACTAAATAACTAAATAAATAAATATAAATAAATAAAATAAATAAATAAATGAATAACTAAATAAATAAATATAAATAAATAAAATAAATAAATAAATGAATAACTAAATAACTAAATAAATAAATATAAATAAATAAAATAAATAAATAAATGAATAACTAAATAAATAAATAAAATAAAAATAAATAAATAAAAATTTTATATATATGTCGCTATCTATCCATTCAGTCGTATCCAACCCTTGGCGATTGCACGGACCGTCACTTGTAAGCAACTTTTTCCCATGAATTCTCTTAGCAATTATTTTACAGGGTAGGTTGCCAGGTCTTTCCCCAACCCCCACCATGGAGGAGATCCCACATGGCCAGGAATGAAACTAGGACAATTTAGAAAGGAGCCAATTAACCTACCAGCATGTCTTTGGAGGAAACCGGAGCACCTGGAGGAAACCCACACAAGCACAGGGAGAACATTCAAACTCCATGGAGGCACCATGGTTGGAAATCAAACCCATGACCCAGTTACTGTAAGGGAAACGTGCTAACCACTAAGCCACTGTGGTATGTGTGCATGTGTGTGTCCGGGTTGCTGTTAAAAACCACACAGCAAACCTGACAGGCCCCCCCCCCCTCCACAAAAAAACTGTTTACCATGCTTCAGTTATGAATGAACACAGTGAGTGATTGGTACCGATCACTCATTGTGCTCATTCAGGAAAGGAAGTTACTGGTAAATGTGACATATTTACTGGACCCTTCCACCACTCTCTATCTGATGTATGCTGTTGGGAAGCCGGTGGCAGTGCGAGGGGGGGGGCACTGGGGGGGCCTGGGCAGCAGAGGGGAAATGTATGATGCACAGGGAGGGTGATGGGTGCACCAGGGGGGCAATTACTGGTACTGATTCCCTGTATGGCTCCAAGAGGAAAGCCAGACATATAAAAAAAGTAATTTTAACCCCTTCACGCCGGCTGCACGCAAATGTGCGGCCTCCCGGCGTCTGGGCCTAGACGCCGAGCAGCCGCACATTTGCGTTCATGTAACAAAAAACATATGTGCTGAGAGCGCGCACCCTGCGCGCTCCCAGCACACATGTGAGGTACTCACGGAAAGGTCCCGGTCCGCTCTTTCGATCAGGACCTTTCCCGATCATGTGACCGGCCGTGACATGGGCAGCCACATGACACTAAGCCCTGCCCCGTCCCGCCCACCTCCCGGCGCAGGAACTCCTCTTCACGCCGGCACGATCCAGCGGGAAGGGGTTAACCTATATTTTTACATATATTTGTAAATGCATTCCAAAAATGTAGATTTGTATTTTTAAAGACATACAGGATATTTGAAATGTATTTTTAAAAATATTTTTCATATATTTTGTAATAAAAACGCATTTCAACATGTATGTATATAGAAATATATTTTGTAATATATTGAATACGGCCAAAATTGTAGTTTTTCAGATATATGGCCATATATTCGGGAAGAATATTTTTAAACTATATTTTTGTTCCATGTGGGTTGCAGCATCCTATGACCTAACCAGGTGCGTCAAAGGGGATGCAGCAATTCGCAGAGTCGTGGCAGAACAGAGGACTGGCGTCTGACATCATCGCAAAGTTCACACGCTGTCAGATCAGCTCCTGTGCTTGTGCGCCTTCTGATGTTGGCAGTTCTGCTTCCTCGGGTTTTGGATCGGTACTGCGTAGCCTGGGTTCCCAGGATGATGGCTTTTTGATCACATGACGTGTTTTTTCATCCTACTACAGGTGAGTGGTTACTTTGCTTTTTATTAACAAATGATCCTAATTGCTGCACTTAGGCGCGCCCTCTTGCGTTTCTTGGCAAACTGCAGCACCATGCGGTTCAGTACAGCGTGGTTTTAAAAAAATGGTGAAGGCTTCTTTTGCATATTTCTCGTGCGTAGGGCTGCCCATTGCAATAAATGGGCCGCCCTACACGGAGTGCGTGTGTTCGATCGCCCATGTATGATGTGAGCCTAGCCTTGGACCTTTATTTTCATTTCCTTTTTCCTTCCATATTTGGTTCCATATGTTATCCTGGAGTCTCCCGGAGCCTTGTGATCCCATCGCTCTTCTTCATTACATGTCTTCTCACCGATGGCTTATTAAACCGGCAGCTCCGGCCTCGCCTCCTCCATCCAGAAACAAGTGAGGTGTCAGCGGCTTTTCCTATCGGTCTGCAATCAGCGGCGGTCCCACAAGATGCAGGAAATGAAGGCAGTGAAGCAGACTATGGCCTAATGATGAGTAAGACAGCTTCATAGTGTCAGGGGAGCCCTGGGCAGCTTTTAAAGAGGCAGAGACCTCGGGCCGGACAAGACGGAGCAGGCAAATGGCTTGTTTAATAGGCTGAGCCTTCCAGGATAATTTGTAGAAGCTGTAAATGGAGGTCCCTGGTGGAGGGTAGATAATACCCCCTACACTTATTATGGGTTGCTTTAGCTGCAACTCATCTGGTGGTGTGGAACTACAACTCCCAGCAAGCCCAGCTACAAGATGCAGTTATAAAAATAAAGGGGAGTATTTTGTTAAAAAAAATCACAGCGGTAATTGCCCGGTGAACCTTCATGCCCATTCGTTCTGTGCAAACAAGGGGTACAAACGATTGTTATTGGGCTATTTTCTTTTCAGGTCGAATGTTATTCAATCATACAGAATAGAGTGAATAATAGAAATACAGCATTATGGCCACTAGATGGAGCTATCATACTACAGCATTATGGCCACTAGATGGCGCTATCATACTACAGCATTATGGCCACTAGATGGAGCTATCATACTACAGCATTATGGCCACTAGATGGAGCTATCATACTACAGCATTATTGCCACTAGATGGCGCTATCATACTACAGCATTATGGCCACTAGATGGAGGTATCATAGTACAGCATTATGGCCACTAGATGGAGGTATCATAGTACAGCATTATGGCCACTAGATGGAGGTATCATACTACAGCATTATGGTCACTAGATGGCGCTATCATACTACAGCATTATGGCCACTAGATGGAGGTATCATAGTACAGCATTATGGCCACTAGATGGAGCTATCATACTACAGCATTATGGTCACTAGATGGCGCTATCATACTACAGCATTATGGCCACTAGATGGCGCTATCATACTACAGCATTATGGCCACTAGATGGAGGTATCATAGTACAGCATTATGGCCACTAGATGGAGCTATCATACTACAGCATTATGGCCACTAGATGGAGGTATCATAGTACAGCATTATGGCCACTAGATGGCGCTATCATACTACAGCATTATGGCCACTAGATGGAGCTATCATAGTACAGCATTATGGCCACTAGATGGAGCTATCATACTACAGCATTGGGCCACTAGATGGAGGTATCATAGTACAGCATTATGGCCACTAGATGGAGGTATCATAGTACAGCATTATGGCCACTAGATGGCGCTATCATACTACAGCATTATGGCCACTAGATGGCGCTATCATACTACAGCATTATGGCCACTAGATGGAGCTATCATACTACAGCATTATGGCCACTAGATGGAGGTATCATAGTACAGCATTATGGCCACTAGATGGTGCTATCATACTACAGCATTATGGCCACTAGATGGAGCTATCATAATACAGCATTATGGCCACTAGATGGAGGTATCATAGTACAGCATTATGGCCACTAGATGGAGGTATCATAGTACAGCATTATGGCCACTAGATGGAGCTATCATACTACAACATTATGGCCACTAGATGGAGCTGATGATCATAGTACATATTTATTTCTCATGATCGTTCGCTCAAAAGCCCAGTACAGTGTCAGTGCTTTTTATTAGAACTGATCAAGCCCAGCTAGAAGGCGCAGTTATAAAAATAAAGGGGAGTATTTTTTTCAAAAATCACAGAGGTAAGTGCCCGGTGAACCTTCATGCCCATTCGTTCTGTGCAATCAAGGGGACAAATGATTGTTATCGGGCTATTTTCTCTTCAGGTAGAATGTTATTCAATCATACAGAATAGAGTGAATCAGAGAAATACAGCCTTATGGCCACTAGATATCATAGTACAGCATTATGGCCACTAGATGGGGCTATCATAGTACAGCATTATGGCCACTAGATGGCGCTAACATATTACAGCATTATGGCCACTAGATGGCGCTATTATAGTACAGCATTATGGCCACTAGATGGTGCTATCATATTACAGCATTATGGCCACTGGATGGTGCTATCATAGTACAGCATTATGGCCACTAGATGGCGCTAACATAGTACAGCATTATGGCCACTAGATGGTGCTATCATATTACAGCATTATGGCCACTAGATGGCGCTATCATAGTACAGCATTATGGACACTAGATGGCGCTATTATAGTACAGCATTATGGCCACTAGATGGTGCTATCATAGTACAGCATTATGGCCACTAGATGGTGCTATCATAGTACAGCATTATGGCCACTAGAAGGTGCTATCATAGTACAGCATTATGGCCACTAGATGGTGCTATCATAGTACAGCATTATGGCCACTAGATGGTGCTATCATAGTACAGCATTATGGCCTTGGCAGGAACATCCTGTGTTCAGTGTTTTGTCCATCTGAGCACCTTGAAAACTCTTTGCATGCATTTTTCATGATGAAAAAAGGCTCTGGACAGCATCGGGAACTGGAACAGTTAAAAAAAAAATTTAAAACGCAAACTCTTATAAACACGATTTGCAGAGTTTACAAGAGTTTACAAGCGTTTTGTGTTTGCAACGATGATGAAATCGACTGCTGAACGCAAGTTTTCTGCATTCAAAAAAATGACTGTAAACTCAAATGTTTGTAAACGACGATGTGTACATGGACACATAGGAAAACATTAGGGTGAGTTCAGGGGCTGCTGAAAAAAACGCTCAACAGCTCCTAAATGTGAGTTTATCAGCTGCAGTGTACATGAACCCTTATGGTTACCAGCATTTGAACTAAGTTTCCAACCAAGAAAATGGCCGCCGTCCCTCCAAAACGTGATGACGTCACACGCCGTAGCTCCACCCGACGCGTTTCATCATCCAATTGATGTCAGGGACATTTTGTATCCTACAGGTGGTACCCCCTTCTCCATGGCCCTGCCAGCGACGCACCTGTATGTCACTGGGCTTCAAGTGGGTATACCAGGATGATGCTCGCAGCTACAGGCCTTTTCCTGATCTGTTTTTAGAGCCAACGGTCGGCTCTCTTGTAATAGCAATCGGAGCGGCTAACTAACAGCTTAATTTCTATTTCAATATTTCAAGCAGCACCCCCACCCCACCCCCACCACTGCCACCTTCTGCGGCTTTACCAAGCTTTCCCATCCCACCAGGACAGTGCTTACGCCGACTGATCATAGAGCTGAACAAAGAGCAGGAGCACACCGTCCGGCTCTATGATATAGGGGGCCGGAGGCGATGGTCTTACATCACTTCTAGTTTACCCAGATGTAAACGGCGCCATTCTTAAAAACGAAAATCATTCCATCACGCTTTGTGATCAAGTGTTTACAAATACCGCTGCGCAAATACCATGCGACATAAAAAAAAAATTTGCAACACCCACCAATTTATTCACTAGGGCCTCTGCTTAAAAATTATATACAAATAATGTTTGGGGGGGTTTAAGAAATTTTCTAGCAAAAAATACAGATTTTTACACTGTAAACAAAAAATGCCAGAAAAGTCCAGGCCTTCCCTCTGGCGCACACTGTGGGCTGGAACCGCATGTGTTCCCGCACCTGCAACCACCCATAGTACATAGCATAGATGTGGGGGGGGGCTTTAATTCTGAATGGCACACCCACGCATCTCATCCCACAGCACCATCGCGGGTGCGGGAACTGCATGGTCAGAAAGACCCCGTAGTTTCCTTGCAGATGCGTTTTGGAAAAGATCCACTTTTTCCGTGCGTCAAATGAATGGGCTGCAAACGTGGGACGCATGGCCCGCTCTAGTGTGAATCGGATCTTCAAGTACTTTTAACTAGACCCAAGTGTATCAGCCATTCTGTCTGCTCTGTTAAAGAAATATCTGCAAGCAGGGATGTCTTAATGCATGGGCACCCCTGGGCACTGCCCAGGGGCCCTGGGGGGTCCATGATAATATTGCATTACATCATATTTGCCAACTGTCCCAGATTTGCTGAAACAGTCATGCTTTTTGCTAAGCTATCCCAGGATGGCCATGTCCCAGGCAGTGTCCCGGAACCTTTACTGTGCCCTTCTTAGCCCAGTATTTTTCCCTTCTGCCCCCCCCCATACTGTGCCCGTCTACCTCCCCCCCATACTGTGCCCTTCTGCCTCCCCCCCATACTGTGCCCTTGTGCCTCACCCCCATACTGTGCACTTCTGTCCCCCTTCCCCCCATACTGTGCCCTTCTGCCTCCCCCCCATACTGTGCCCTTCTGCCTCCCCCCCATACTGTGCCCTTCTACCTCCCCCCCATACTGTGCCCTTCTACCTCCCCCCCCGTACTGTGCCCTTCTACTCCCCCCCGTACTGTGCCCTTCTACCTCCCCCCCCGTACTGTGCCCTTCTACCTCCCCCCACGTACTGTGCCCTTCTACCTACCCCCGGTACTGTGACCTTCTGCCCCCCCCGTACTGTGCCCTTCTGCCTCCCCCCCCTGTACTGTGCCCTTCTGCCCCCTCCCGTACTGTGCCCTTCTGCCTCCCTCTGTACTGTGCCCTTCTGCCCCCCCCCCCGTACTGTGCCCTTCCTATCCCAGTACTGTGCCCTTCTGCCTCTTCTTGTACTGTGCCCTTCTTATCCCAGTATTGTGCCCTACTGCTCCCCCCCATACTGTGCCCTACTGCTCCCCCCCATACTGTGCCCTACTGCTTCCCCCTGTACTGTGCCCTTCTGCTCCCCCCCTATACTGTGCCCTTCTGCTCCCCCCTGTACTGTGCCCTACTGCTCCCCCCTGTACTGTGCCCTACTGCTCCCCCCCTATACTGTGCCCTTCTGCTCCCCCCTATACTGTGCCCTACTGCTCCCCCCTGTACTGTGCCCTACTGCTCCCCCTGTACTGTGCCCTTCTGCTCCCCCCCTATACTGTGCCCTTCTGCTCCCCCCTATACTGTGCCCTACTGCTCCCCCCTGTACTGTGCCCTACTGCTCCCCCTGTACTGTGCCCTTCTGCTCCCCCCCTATACTGTGCCCTTCTGCTCCCCCTATGCTGTGCCCTACTGCTCCCCCTGTACTGTGGCCTTTTTATCCCAGTTTTGTGCCCTTCTGCCTCCCCCTGTACTGTGCCCTTATGCCTCCCCCCGTACTATGCCTTTTTCTCCCAGTACTGTTCCATCCTGATCCCCCCGTACTGTGCCCTTCTGATCCCCCCGTAATGTGCCCTTCTGCCCCCCCCTCCACACTGTGCCCTTATGCCTTCCCCCCCGTACTATGCCCTTTTTATCCCAGTATTGCTCCATCCTGATCCCCCCGTACTGTGCCCTTCTGCCCCCCCCTCCACACTGTGCCCTTATGCCCCCCCCCCCCGTACTATGCCCTTTTTATCCCAGTATTGCTCCATCCTGATCCCCCCGTACTGTGCCCTTCTGATCACCGCATACTGTGCCCTTATGCCTCCCCCCCCCACTATGCTTTTTATCCCAGTATTGTTCCATCCTGACCCCCCCGTACTGTGCCCTTTGTGTTGATTTATGGCAGCTTTTCTTGTTGGTGTGCACAATATGTTGGCGCCGCTGAAAGCTGGATAAAAATCAAAAGCCACCTCACTGGCATGTATAGGGGGGAGCGGTGTCCAGACTAAAGGCCAGTCACTTGCAATCAGTAAAAGGGAGAAAGGACGCCGCACTGACCACCCGTAAGATCCAATGTCTGGAATGGCCTCAGTCGTCAAACCGGCCACCACCCTTACGCGTTTCGCCTCACCCACCACGGCTTGATCACAGAGGAATCCTTGTTTTCTTTAAAATCGATTTTATTGAAAGTACTAATAAATATGAGTTTAATTCTATTAACTACTTAAACTTTAATTCTTGAGAGTAGGTGCGTAATTTGGGGCAGACTGGTGGGGGGCCCCCAGTGCATTACTTTGCTCAGGGGCCCATGATGCTATTAAGACGGACCTGTCTGCAACCAACATAATATCAACCGGATGTGGGAAACAAAGAGCCTACGTAGCGGATTATAAACAATCCAATTATTTCGTGCCTATTAATCAGCCCGGTAACACGTATCAAGGAAACTTAATTGCTCTTTAAAAGGCAAAAATAGAATTCTCCCCATATATATCATATATACCACATAAATGGAAAATAATTGGAAATTTTGACATCGAACATCCTGCCCATCTGTCGCCTCCATACTCGTTTTTAAGATCAATTAATTATTTTCTCCAAATAATAGAACGGCAGCAGATGCGAGCAACAAAGGAGTTAATGTACCTGACGCCCCCAAATCTTCTCGCCTTGCGCTCGGCATCTTGCCGCTTCTTTGTTACCATCTTATCAAATCTCAGGGAGACCTTTATCTGCCATTTAGAGAGAAGGAAATGGTGACATTTTGCTAGCTGGCTGGCTTTAATAGAACGTTCCGCCGAGGAGAGTAACATTGTATCATGAATTCCAAGTGGGGGGGACAAGCGCCTTCGCATTGGAACGTCGGTCACGGAGACGCAACATAGATCACCGCAACTTATTTCTGTAAATCCCGGATTCGTATTCATCTCGTATCGTGAAAAGGAGAAACAAGAACCATCGTCTTTAATGTCACAGTGTCAAGGGTTAGCAGGCAATTAAACAGACGCCAGTAAATAATTATAAATAACCAACATTAAAGCTGAACTCCGGGCTGATATGAAAGTCGCAGATTCACGCAGCTCTGTATTCATGAATTAATCATCAAATAAAAAGGAAGTTCTGACACTTCTCAACATACATGTACAAATCTACATTTCTTTGCTAGAAAATTACTTAGAACCCCCAAATATAAGAGAGAGAGAGGGAGAGGGGGGGGAGAGAGAGGGGAAGAGAGAGGGGAAGAGAGGGGGAAGAGAGAGAGGGGGGGGAGACAGAGGAAGAGAGAGGGGGGGAGACAGGAAGAGGGAGGGAGGAAGAGAGAGGGGGAGAGAGAGAGAAAAAGAGAGGGGGGAGAGAAGAGAGAGAGAGGGGGGAGGGGGGAGGAAGAGAGGGAGGGAGAAAGAGAGAGGTAGAACGAGAGAGGGAGGGAGGGAGGAAGAGAGAAAGAGGGGGGGGAGAGGGAGGAAGAGAGGGGGGGGGGAGAAAGAGAGGGGAGGAAGAGAGAGGGGGAGAGAGGGGGGTGAAGAGAGATGGAGGAGAGAGGGGGGAGAGATAGGGAGGGAGGGAGGGAGGGAGAGAGAGGGAGGGAGGAAGAGGGAGAAAGTGGAGAGAGAGAGGGGAGAGAGGGGTGAGAGAGGGGGTAGGAAGAGAGAGGGGGGCAGGAGGGAGGAAGAGAGAGGGGGGAGAGGGGGGGAGGGAAAGTGAGAGAGAGAGGGGGGGGAGAGAGAGGGAGGGGGAGAGGGAGGGAGAGGAAGGGAGGGTGGAAGAGAGGGAAGGAGGGAGGGAGAAAGAGGGAGGTAGAACGAGAGAGGGAGGGAGGGAGGAAGAGAGAAAGAGGGGGAGAGAGAGGGAGGGAGGAAGAGAGAGGGGAGGAAGAGAGAGAGAGTGGAGGAAGAGAGAGGGGGGAGAGAGGGGGGAAGAGAGGGGGGAGAGAGAGAGGGAGGGAGAGGAAGGGAGGGAGGAAGAGAGGGAGGGAGGGAGAAAGAGAGAGGTAGAACGAGAGAGGGAGGGAGGGAGGGAGGAAGAGAGAAGAGAGGGGGAGAGAGGGAGGAGGAAGAGAGAGGGGGAGGAAGAGAGAGGGAGAGAGAGGGGGAAGAGAGGGAGGGAGGAAGAGAGATGGGGGGAGGGGGAGAGATAGGGAGGGAGGGAGAGAGAGAGGGAGGAAGAGGGGAGAAGTGGAGAGAGAGAGGGAGAGAGGGGGGTAGGAAGAGAGGGGGCAGGAGAGAGGAAGAGAGAGGGGGGAGAGGGGGGAGAGTGAGAGAGAGGGGGGGAGAGGAGGGAGAGAGGATGAAGAAAGAGGGGGGAGAGAGGGAGGGAGGAGGGGGGGGAGTGGGGGAGTGAGGGGGGAGAGAGAGAGGGGAGGAGGGAGGGAGGGATGAAGAGGGGGGGGGGGGAGGGAGGATGAGAGGGGGGGGAGGAG
>NW_028321401.1:0-50000 GCF_062004578.1 Staurois parvus
TACTTGGGGCAATATAGTGTATATACGGGGGGGGGACAATACTTGGGGCAATATAGTGTATATACGGGGGGGGGACAATACTTGGGGCAATATAGTGTATATACGGGGGGGGGACAATACTTGGGGCAATATAGTGTATATACGGGGGGGGGACAATACTTGGGGTAATATGATGTATATACGGGGGGGGGGACAATACTTGGGGCAATATGATGTATATACGGGGGGGGGACAATACTTGGGGCAATATGATGTATATACAGGGGGGGGGACAATACTTGGGGCAATATAGTGTATATATGGGGGGGCGGGGACAATACTTGGGGCAATATGATGTATATACGGGGGGCGGGGACAATACTTGGGGCAATATAGTGTATATATGGGGGGGCGGGGACAATACTTGGGGCAATATGATGTATATACGGGGGGGGGACAATACTTGGGGCAATATAGTGTATATACGGGGGGGGGACAATACTTGGGGCAATATAGTGTATATATGGGGGGGCGGGGACAATACTTGGGGCAATATGATGTATATACGGGGGGGGGGGACAATACTTGGGGCAATATAGTGTATATATGGGGGGGCGGGGACAATACTTGGGGCAATATGATGTATATACGGGGGGGGACAATACTTGGGGCAATATGATGTATATACGGGGGGGGACAATACTTGGGGCAATATGATGTATATACAGGGGGGGGACAATACTTGGGGCAATACAGGGTATATACGGGGGGGGGACAATACTTGGGGAAATATGATGTATATACGGGGGGGGGACAATACTTGGGACAATATAGGGTATATACGGGGGGGGGGACAATACTTGGGGAAATATGATGTATATACGGGGGGGGGACAATACTTGGGGCAATATAGTGTATATACGGGGGGGGGGGGACAATACTTGGGGCAATATAGTGTATATACGGGGGGGGGACAATACTTGGGGCAATATAGTGTATATACGGGGGGGGGACAATATTTGGGGCAATATAGTGTATATACGGGGCGGGGACAATACTTGGGGCAATATAGTGTATATACGGGGGGGGGGGGACAATACTTGGGGCAATATAGTGTATATACGGGGGGGGGACAATACTTGGGGCAATATGATGTATATACAGGGGGGGGGACAATACTTGGGGCAATACAGGGCATATAATCAGTACTGGTCACCCCCATCACATGTATGACGTCACGGCAGGTTACTCCTCGGTGTCACAACTCTCTCTGTTCCTCTCGGCAGGTCATGGCCCCCTCACAGCTCCTGGTCACAGTTCCCCTTCGAGGTCTCAGTGGTTTCCGCCATAGACGTTCTCGCCGTTGGCGGTATTACACCCCGAGTGGCGTTCGCCTCCTCACCCCGGTCATGGAGCCGGAGAAGCTCCACCAATGGCTGGAAGTGGAGCAGTTCCAGAAGAGCACCCCCCAGTGGCATGAAGGTGATGTTAACATTCAGGGGGATTTGGTGCCGGCCAGAGTGGTGAACGTCTTCCATGGGCTCCTCCACCGAGCTATTCCTGCCTGTCACCTGTCTGGTAAGAGGACCTGTCTCCTCCATCGTCTCACCTCCATCTTCTCTCCTCCATCTTCTCTCCTCCATCGTCTCTCCTCCATCATCTCTCCTCTCTTCTTCTCTCCTCCATCTTCTCTCCTCCATCTTCTCTCCTCCATCGTCTCTCCTCCATCTTCTCTCTTCCATCTTCTCTCCTCCATCTTCTCTCCTCCATCTTCTCTCCTCCATCGTCTCTCCTCCATCATCTCTCCTCTCTTCTTCTCTCCTCCATCTTCTCTCCTCCATCGTCTCTCCTCCATCTTCTCTCCTCCATCGTCTCTCCTCCATCTTCTCTCCTCCATCTTCTCTCCTCCATCGTCTCTCCTCCATCTTCTCTCCTCCATCGTCTCTCCTCCATCTTCTCTCCTCCATCTTCTCTCCTCCATCGTCTCTCCTCCATCGTCTCTCCTCCATCGTCTCTCCTCCATCTTCTCTCTTCCATCTTCTCTCCTCCATCTTCTCTCCTCCATCTTCTCTCCTCTCTTCTCCTCCATCGTCTCACCTCCATCTTCTCTCCTCCATCTTCTCTCCTCCATCTTCTCTCCTCTCTTCTCTTCCATCGTCTCTCCTCCATCTTCTCTCCTCCATCGTCTCTCCTCCATCTTCTCTCCTCCATCTTCTCTCCTCTCTTCTCCTCCATCGTCTCTCCTCCATCTTCTCTCCTCCATCGTCTCTCCTCCATCTTCTCTCCTCCATCTTCTCTCCTCCATCGTCTCTCCTCCATCTTCTCTCCTCCATCTTCTCTCCTCCATCGTCTTTCCTCCATCATCTCTCCTCTCTTCTTCTCTCCTCCATCTTCTCTCCTCCATCGTCTCTCCTCCATCTTCTCTCCTCCATCGTCTCTCCTCCATCTTCTCTCCTCCATCTTCTCTCCTCCATCGTCTCTCCTCCATCTTCTCTCCTCCATCTTCTCTCCTCCATCGTCTCTCCTCCATCTTCTCTCCTCTCTTCTCTTCCATCGTCTCTCCTCCATCTTCTCTCCTCCATCGTCTCTCCTCCATCTTCTCTCCTCCATCTTCTCTCCTCTCTTCTCCTCCATCGTCTCTCCTCCATCTTCTCTCCTCCATCGTCTCTCCTCCATCTTCTCTCCTCCATCTTCTCTCCTCCATCGTCTCTCCTCCATCTTCTCTCCTCCATCTTCTCTCCTCCATCGTCTCTCCTCCATCTTCTCTCCTCTCTTCTTCTCTCCTCCATCATCTCTCCTCCATCATCTCTCCTCCATCTTCTCTCCTCCATCGTCTCTCCTCCATCTTCTCTCCTCCATCTTCTCTCCTCCATCTTCTCTCCTCTCTTCTCCTCCATCGTCTCTCCTCCATCTTCTCTCCTCTCTTCTCCTCCATCGTCTCTCCTCCATCTTCTCTCCTCCATCTTCTCTCCTCCATCGTCTCTCCTCCATCTTCTCTCCTCCATCGTCTCTCCTCCATCGTCTCTCCTCCATCTTCTCTCCTCCATCGTCTCTCCTCCATCTTCTCTCTTCCATCTTCTCTCCTCCATCTTCTCTCCTCCATCTTCTCTCCTCCATCGTCTCTCCTCCATCGTCTCTCCTCCATCTTCTCTCCTCCATCGTCTCTCCTCCATCGTCTCTCCTCCATCTTCTCTCCTCCATCGTCTCTCCTCCATCTTCTCTCCTCCATCTTCTCTCCTCTCTTCTCCTCCATCGTCTCTCCTCCATCTTCTCTCCTCCATCTTCTCTCCTCTCTTCTCCTCCATCGTCTCTCCTCCATCTTCTCTCCTCCATCTTCTCTCCTCCATCTTCTCTCCTCTCTTCTCCTCCATCGTCTCTCCTCCATCTTCTCTCCTCTCTTCTCCTCCATCGTCTCTCCTCCATCTTCTCTCCTCCATCTTCTCTCCTCCATCTTCTCTCCTCCATCTTCTCTCCTCCATCGTCTCTCCTCCATCTTCTCTCCTCCATCTTCTCTCCTCCATCTTCTCTCCTCCATCGTCTCTCCTCCATCTTCTCTCCTCCATCTTCTCTCCTCCATCGTCTCTCCTCCATCTTCTCTCCTCCATCTTCTCTCCTCCATCGTCTCTCTTCCATCTTCTCTCCTCCATATTCTCTCCTCCATCTTCTCTCCTCCATCTTCTCTCCTCCATCTTCTCTCTTCCATCTTCTCTCCTCCATATTCTCTCCTCCATCTTCTCTCCTCCATCTTCTCTCCTCCATCTTCTCTCCTCTCTTCTCCTCCATCGTCTCACCTCCATCTTCTCTCCTCCATCTTCTCTCCTCTCTTCTCCTCCATCGTCTCTCCTCCATCTTCTCTCCTCCATCGTCTCTCCTCCATCTTCTCTCCTCCATCTTCTCTCCTCTCTTCTCCTCCATCGTCTCTCCTCCATCTTCTCTCCTCCATCGTCTCTCCTCCATCTTCTCTCCTCCATCTTCTCTCCTCCATCTTCTCTCCTCCATCGTCTCTCTTCCATCTTCTCTCCTCCATCTTCTCTCCTCCATCGTCTCTCTTCCATCTTCTCTCCTCCATCTTCTCACCTCCATCTTCTCTCCTCCATCTTCTCTCCTCTCTTCTCCTCCATCGTCTCTCCTCCATCTTCTCTCCTCCATCGTCTCTCCTCCATCTTCTCTCCTCCATCTTCTCTCCTCTCTTCTCCTCCATCGTCTCTCCTCCATCTTCTCTCCTCCATCTTCTCTCCTCCATCGTCTCTCTTCCATCTTCTCTCCTCCATCTTCTCTCCTCCATCTTCTCTCCTCCATCTTCTCTCCTCCATCGTCTCTCCTCCATCTTCTCTCCTCCATCGTCTCTCCTCCATCTTCTCTCCTCCATCATCTCTCCTCCATCTTCTCTCTTCCATCTTCTCTCCTCCATCTTCTCTCCTCCATCTTCTCTTCTCCATCTTCTCTCCTCTCTTCTCCTCCATCGTCTCTCCTCCATCTTCTCTCCTCCATCTTCTCTCCTCCATCTTCTCTCCTCTCTTCTCCTCCATCGTCTCTCCTCCATCTTCTCTCCTCCATCTTCTCTCCTCTCTTCTTCTCTCCTCCATCTTCTCTCCTCCATCTTCTCTCCTCTCTTCTCCTCCATCGTCTCTCCTCCATCTTCTCTCCTCCATCGTCTCTCCTCCATCTTCTCTCCTCCATCTTCTCTCCTCCATCTTCTCTCCTCCATCGTCTCTCTTCCATCTTCTCTCCTCCATCTTCTCTCCTCCATCGTCTCTCTTCCATCTTCTCTCCTCCATCTTCTCACCTCCATCTTCTCTCCTCCATCTTCTCTCCTCTCTTCTCCTCCATCTTCTCTCCTCCATCATCTCTCCTCCATCATCTCTCCTCCATCGTCTCTCCTCCATCTTCTCTCCTCCATCTTCTCTCCTCCATCTTCTCTCCTCCATCGTCTCTCCTCCATCTTCTCTCCTCCATCTTCTCTCCTCCATCATCTCTCCTCCATCTTCTCTCCTCCATCTTCTCTCCTCCATCTTCTCTCCTCCATCGTCTCTCTTCCATCTTCTCTCCTCCATCTTCTCTCCTCCATCGTCTCTCTTCCATCTTCTCTCCTCCATCTTCTCACCTCCATCTTCTCTCCTCCATCTTCTCTCCTCTCTTCTCCTCCATCTTCTCTCCTCCATCATCTCTCCTCCATCATCTCTCCTCCATCGTCTCTCCTCCATCTTCTCTCCTCCATCTTCTCTCCTCCATCTTCTCTCCTCCATCGTCTCTCCTCCATCTTCTCTCCTCCATCTTCTCTCCTCCATCTTCTCTCCTCCATCTTCTCTCCTCCATCGTCTCTCCTCCATCTTCTCTCCTCCATCTTCTCTCCTCCATCGTCTCTCCTCCATCTTCTCTCCTCCATCTTCTCTCCTCCATCGTCTCTCCTCCATCTTCTCTCCTCCATCTTCTCTCCTCCATCTTCTCTCCTCCATCGTCTCTCCTCCATCGTCTCTCCTCTCTTCTTCTCCACCATCTCTGAGCGTATGACCCTTTATATGTCCATCATCTCCTGAGCCTCTAAGATCCGGCCAAGGCTTCCTGGATCCATAGAATCCGAGAAGATCCCACGACAGACCGTCGGCCAGATCTGATTTCATGTCATCTAATAATTCGAGGTCTCGGGAATTCGGTTCTTCTGGAGATCTTGGCTCATTGGCACAAACAGTCCGTATCCCCGGAGAGAAGGATAGTCCAGGTGATTGCTGGAGCAGAGCTGGCATGTGGCCGGCCTGGAATCCGGAATGAGGAGAAGGTTCTCCATGCGGCTCCCCGAAGATGGAACATTGAGCCCACAGGAGCAGGAAATGCCCACTGGGCCAAGGGGGTCCATGCTGTAATGGTGACCCCTCTGTGGGTGGGCTCTGGGGGAGGAGAGCAGCTGGTCCTGGAAGAGGTTCTGGATAGTGCTGGCAGCACACAGCAGGCAGGCGGGTCACAGCAGACGTGTCACGGCACATGGGTCATGGCAGACGGGTCACGGCAGACGGGTCACCGCGGATGGGTCACGGCAGGCGGGTCACGGCAGACGGGTCACAGCAGATGGGTCACGGCACATGGGTCACCGTGGATGGGTCGCGGCAGACGGGTCACGGCACATGGGTCACCGTGGATGGGTCGCGGCAGACGGGTCACAGCAGGCAGGACAGGAGATGTGGTCAGGAAAAGGTGCCAAGGTCAGAAAACCAGGAGACAGAAGGTAGAGGATAAAGGAGGTCAGGGCTAGCACAGGGGTCACTGGAGACACAGGGGTCACTGGAGACACAGGGGTCACTGGAGACACAGAAGACACAGGGGTCACCGTAGACACTGGAGACACAGGGGTCACTGGAGACACAGAAGACACAGGGGTCACTGGAGACACTGGAGACGGGTCACTGGAGACACAGAAGACACAGGGGTCATTGGAGACACTGGAGATGGGTCACTGGAGACACAGAAGACACAGAGGTCACCGTAGACACTGGAGACACAGGGGTCACTGGAGACACAGAAGACACAGGGGTCACTGGAGACACTGGAGACGGGTCACTGGAGACACAGAAGACACACGGGTCACTGGAGGCACAGGAGCACACAGGAGACACAGGGGTCACTGGAGCACACGGGTCACTGGAGACACAGGAGCACACAGGGGTCACTGGAGACATAGGAGCACACAGGGGTCACTGGAGACACAGGGGTCACTGGAGACACAGGGGTCACTGGAGACACAGGAGCAAACGGGTCACTGGAGACACAGGGGTCACTGGAGACACAGGGGTCACTGGAGACACAGAAGACACAGGGGTCATTGGAGACACTGGAGATGGGTCACTGGAGACACAGAAGACACAGGGGTCATTGGAGACGGGTCACTGGAGCCACAGAAGACACAGGAGTCACTGGAGACACAGGCATCACTGGAGATACTGGAGACACAGGGGTCACTGGAGACACAGAAGACACAGGGGTCACCGTAGACACTGGAGACACAGGGGTCACTGGAGACACAGAAGACACACGGGTCATTAGAGACACTGGAGACGGGTCACTGGAGACACAGAAGACACACGGGTCACTGGAGGCACAGGAGCACACAGGAGACACAGGGGTCACTGGAGCACACGGGTCACTGGAGACACAGGAGCACACAGGGGTCACTGGAGACACAGGGGCCACTGGAGACACAGGAGCACACAGGGGTCACTGGAGACACAGGAGCACACGGGTCACTGGAGACACAGGGGTCACTGGAGACACAGGAGCAAACGGGTCACTGGAGACACAGGGGTCACTGGAGACACAGGAGCACACAGGGGTCACTGGAAACACAAGAGAGCACAGGGGTCACTGGAGGCACAGGAGAGCACAGGGGTCACTGGAGACAGAGGGGTCACTGGAGACACAGGAGAGCACAGGGGTCACTGGAGACACAGGAGCACACAGGGGTCACTGGAGACACAGGGGTCACTGGAGACACAGGAGCAAACAGGTCACTGGAGACACAGGAGCAAACAGGGGTCACTGGAGACACGGGTCACTGGAGACACAGGGGTCACTGGAGGCACAGGAGCACATAGGGGTCACTGGAAACACAACAGAGCACAGGGGTCACTGGAGGCACAGGAGCAAACAGGGGTCACTGGAGACACAGGGGTCACTGAAGGCACAGGAGCACATAGGGGTCACTGGAAACACAAGAGAGCACAGGGGTCACTGGAGGCACAGGAGAGCACAGGGGTCACTGGAAACACAGGAGAGCACAGGGGTCACTGGAGACACAGGAGAGCACAGGGGTCACTGGAGACACAGGGGTCACTGGAGACACAGGAGAGCACAGGGGTCACTGGAGACACAGGAGAGCACAGGGGTCACTGGAGGCAGGCACAGAGGACTCCAGCAGGGGACTTGACTTGGGCACAGTGGTCCATTGTTCGAATGTTGAGCAATGCATTGCCCGGCCCTTGGAGCTAGCACCAATCAGGAGACCTGCCAGTGCCAGCACTCCAGGAGATGACAGAAGGACTGATGCTGGAACCACGGAGAGGTGAGTCAGACACTCGTTTTCACTTGAATTGCCCATCACATTGATCAGGGTCCATGTTTTGTACCATTGGAGACACAGGAGTCACCGATGACCCCGGAGTGCACAGGGACCACCAATGTTTTCTGCCATCTCTCTTACAGACAAGGTGAGTGTGATGGAGTCCATTGGCCCAATCATCAGAGTCAATGTGGAGACTTCCATTCAGACGGTAGACGTGGAGTTGGTTCCTGTGGTGGAAATTCCTAGCAGTTGGCCCAGGTCCGGCCGCTGGCCAAGGTTCTTCAAGCGATGGCCTTCCAAAGACAAGGCGCGATGTGTTAAGGTACGAGGATGAGGTAGGAAGTTGTCTGTCCAGTTGTCTACACACCATTGGTTCCCCATCAGAGATGAGCGAACATTTCCCCCTCGACATTTCATCGTGTTCAGATGGTGTCATTAATATCAGCAGCAAGGCCAACATTTAGAGGGTGTCATGGGCTGTCCTATTAGGTTCCTCCAATCTTCTCACCCAATCCATCTCCTCTGGCTTCCTCTTATACCTTTGGGACTCTCCTTCATTCCTCCACCCTTTGAGTCCACATAACTAACATCTGATCCCTTCCTCCATCTTCCAGTCCTTTGGCTTTGACCTCATCGCTCGGACTAATTACCACTGGCAGTTGTCCTTCCTTCGTGCTGAGCGCCTCCTATTGGAGGGGATGGACGAGGACGGAGGGTGCCGGATGAAGTGTCTGCGTGTTGTTCGGCAGTTGAAGGAGGACGTGTGGTGTCCTGGAAATCGTCCCGTCATCACATCACAGCATCTCCAGGTGAGAAGATTCCTCCTAGGAATGGAAGACAATGAGTTTCATGGTATCTATGGTGGGTTCCATCCTAACAGGAGATACTTTCACTTCGTGTCACCCTGACCCTGGGGGTATCCAGATGGGCCCCGAGGTTGAGCAGGGACCTAGGAGTAACCTGGGTCATCCTGAGGACAGAATCCCCACCCCTTACTCTCATTGGCAGAAGTGTTCTACCATTGATGCCCCGGCTATCGGTACCATTCTCCTGGGACCCCATTATTGGTTTGGATTTGGTCTCCTAAAACATTTTGGTTCCCCATCAAACCCTATAAAATGAACGACTTTTATAAGAAGGTGCCCAAAAAATGGCAGACTCCACTTAGAGGGAGGAGACAGACTCCGCTTAGAGGGAGGAGACAGACTCCATATAGTGGGAGGAGACAGACTCCATATAGTGGGAGGAGACAGACTCCGCTTAGAGGGAGGAGACAGACTCCATATTGTTGGGTGGAGGCAGACTCCATATAGTGGGAGGGAACAGACTCCGCTTAGAGGGAGGAGACAGACTCCGCTTAGAGGGAGGAGACAGACTCCATATAGTGGGAGGAGACAGACTCCGCTTAGAGGGAGGAGACAGACTCCATATTGTTGGGTGGAGGCAGACTCCATATAGTGGGAGGGAACAGACTCCATATAGTGGGAGGGGACAGTCCATATAGTGGGAGGAGTCAGACTACATCAAGAGGGAGGAGACAGACTCCATATTGTTGGGTGGAGGCAGACTCCATATAGTGGGCGGGGACAGTCTCCATATATTGGGAGGGAAAAGACTCCATATAGTGGGAGGGGACAGTCTCCATCAGGGGCGGTCTGACAACTCATGGGGCCCCCGGGCAATAGGGGATCATGGGGCCCCTGTGTCCTCGCCCACACTCAAACCACACCCAAAAAAGCCTATGAAAGGTACTAAGGGCATCTCATGGGGCCCCCTACTGACCCCGGGCCCTCGGGCAGTGCCTGAGTTTCCA
Source organism: Staurois parvus (assembly GCF_062004578.1). NCBI lineage: Eukaryota > Metazoa > Chordata > Amphibia > Anura > Ranidae > Staurois > Staurois parvus. The sequence goes on from NW_028321401.1 coordinate 9,843, forward strand.
AATGGTCAGTCCGCCCCTGGTCTCCATATAGTGGGAGGAGACAGACTCCACAGAGTGGGCGGGGACAGACTCCATAGAGTGGGCGGGAACAGATGCCATAGGGTGAAAGGAGACAGACTCCACAGAGTGGGCGGGGACAGACTCCACAGAGGGGGTGGGGACAGACTCCACAGAGTGGGCGGGGACAGACTCCATAGAGTGGGCGGGGACAGACTTCTTATAGTGGGAGGGGACAGACTCCATAGAGTGGGTGGGGACAGACTCCACAGAGTGGGAGGGGACAGACTCCATAGAGTGGGCGGGGACAGACTCCACAGAGTGGGCGGGGACAGACGCTATAGAGTGGGCGGGGACAGACTCCACAGAGTGGGCGGGGACAGACTTCACAGAGTGGGCGGGTACAGACACTATAGAGTGGGCGGGGACAGACTCCATAGAGTGGGCGGGGACAGACGCCATAGAGTGGGCGGGGACAGGCGCTAAAGAGTGGGCGGGGACAGACTCCATAGAGTGGGTGGGGACAGACTCCATAGAGTGGACGGGGACAGATGCCATAGAGTGGGAGGGGACAGACTCCACAGAGTGGGCGGGGACAGATGCCATAGAGTGGGTGGGGACAGACGCCATAGAGTGGGCGGGGACAGACGCTATAGAGTGGGCGGGGACAGACTCCATAGAGTGGGCGGGGACAGACGCCATAGAGTGGGCGGGGACAGACGCCATAGAGTGGGCGGGGACAGACTCCATAGAGTGGGCGGGGACAGACGCCATAGAGTGGGCGGGGACAGGCACTATAGAGTGGGCGGGGACAGACTCCACAGAGTGGGCGGGGACAGACTCCACAGAGTGGGCGGGGACAGACTCCACAGAGTGGGCGGGGACAGACGCTATAGAGTGGGCGGGGACAGACGCTATAGAGTGGGTGGGGACAGACTCCATAGAGTGGGTGGGGACAGATGCCATAGAGTGGGAGGGGACAGACTCCACAGAGTGGGCGGGGACAGATGCCACAGAGTGGGCGGGGACAGATGCCATAGAGTGGGTGGGGACAGACGCCATAGAGTGGGCGGGGACAGACGCTATAGAGTGGGCGGGGACAGACTCCATAGAGTGGGCGGGGACAGACGCCATAGAGTGGGCGGGGACAGACTCCATAGAGTGGGCGGGGACAGACTCCATACAGTGGGCGGGGACAGACTCCATAGAGTGGGTGGGGACAGACGCTATAGAGCGGACGGGGACAGACTCCACAGAGTGGGCGGGGACAGACTCCACAGAGTGGGCGGGGACAGACGCTATAGAGTGGGCGGGGACAGACGCTATAGAGTGGGTGGGGACAGACTCCATAGAGTGGGAGGGGACAGACTCCACAGAGTGGGCGGGGACAGATGCCACAGAGTGGGCGGGGACAGATGCCATAGAGTGGGTGGGGACAGACGCCATAGAGTGGGTGGGGACAGACGCTATAGAGTGGGCGGGGACAGACGCCATAGAGTGGGCGGGGACAGACGCCATAGAGTGGGCGGGGACAGACGCCATAGAGTGGGCGGGGACAGGCTCCATAGAGTGGGCGGGGCCAGACTCCACAGATTGGGCGGGGACAGACGCCATAGAGTGGGCGGGGAAAGACGCCATAGAGTGGGCGGGGACAGACTCCATAGAGTGGGCGGGGACAGACTCCATAGAGTGGGCGGGGACAGACGCCATAGAGTGGGCGGGGACAGGCGCTATAGAGTGGGCGGGGACAGACACCAGAGAGTGGGCGGGGACAGACTCCACAGAGTGGGCGGGGACAGACTCCACAGAGTGGGCGGGGACAGACGCCACAGAGTGGGTGGGGACAGACGCTATAGAGTGGACGGGACAGACTCCATAGAGTGGGCGGGGACAGACGCCATAGAGTGGGCGGGGACAGACGCCATAGAGTGGGCGGGGACAGACTCCACAGAGTGGGCGGGGACAGACTCCATAGAGTGGGCGGGGACAGACTCCATAGAGTGGGCGGGGACAGACTCCATAGAGTGGGCGGGGACAGACGCTATAGAGTGGGCGGGGACAGACTCCATAGAGTGGGCGGGGACAGACTCCATAGAGTGGGCGGGGACAGACGCTATAGAGTATGCGGGGACAGACTCCATAGAGTGGGCGGGGACAGACTCCATAGAGTGGGCGGGGACAGACTCCATAGAGTGGGTGGGGACAGACTCCATAGAGTGGGCGGGGACAGACTCCATAGAGTGGGTGGGGACAGACACCATAGAGTGGGCGGGACAGACACCATAGAGTGGGCGGGGACAGACTCCATAGAGTGGGCGGGGACAGACTCCATAGAGTGGTCGGGGACAGACTCCATAGAGTGGGTGGGGACAGACTCCATAGAGTGGGCGGGGACAGACGCTATAGAGTGGGCGGGACAGACAGCATAGAGTGGGCGGGGACAGACTCCACAGAGTGGGCGGGGACAGATGCCATAGAGTGGGCGGGGACAGACTCCATAGAGTGGGCGGGGACAGACGCTATAGAGTGGGCGGGGACAGACTCCACAGAGTGGGCGGGGACAGACTCCACAGAGTGGGCGGGGACAGACGCTATAGAGTGGGAGGGGACAGACGCTATAGAGTGGGTGGGGACAGACTCCATAGAGTGGATGGGGACAGATGCCATAGAGTGGGAGGGGACAGACTCCACAGAGTGGGCGGGGACAGATGCCACAGAGTGGGCGGGGACAGATGCCATAGAGTGGGTGGGGACAGACGCCATAGAGTGGGCGGGGACAGACGCTATAGAGTGGGCGGGGACAGACTCCATAGAGTGGGCGGGGACAGACGCCATAGAGTGGGCGGGGACAGACGCCATAGAGTGGGCGGGGACAGACTCCATAGAGTGGGCGGGGACAGACGCCATAGAGTGGGCGGGGACAGACGCTATAGAGTGGGCGGGGACAGACTCCATAGAGTGGGCGGGGACAGACTCCACAGAGTGGGTGGGGACAGATGCCATAGAGTGGGCGGGGACAGACTCCATAGAGTGGACGTGGAACAGACGCTATAGAGTGGGCGGGAACAGACTCCACAGAGTGGGCGGGGACAGACTCCACAGAGTGGGCGAGGACAGACGCTATAGAGTGGGCGGGGACAGACGCTATAGAGTGGGTGGGGACAGACTCCATAGAGTGGGCGGGGACAGATGCCATAGAGTGGGAGGGGACAGACTCCACAGAGTGGGCGGGGACAGATGCCACAGAGTGGGCGGGGACAGATGCCATAGAGTGGGTGGGGACAGACGCCATAGAGTGGGCGGGGAGAGACGCTATAGAGTGGGCGGGGACAGACTCCATAGAGTGGGCGGGGACAGACGCCATAGAGTGGGCGGGGACAGACTCCATAGAGTGGGCGGGGACAGACGCCATAGAGTGGGCGGGGACAGACTCCATAGAGTGGGCGGGGACAGACGCTATAGAGTGGGCGGGGACAGACTCCACAGAGTGGGCGGGGACAGACTCCACAGAGTGGGCGGGGACAGATGCCATAGAGTGGGCGGGGAAAGACGCCATAGAGTGGGCGGGGACAGACTCCATAGAGTGGGCGGGGACAGACTCCATAGAGTGGGCGGGGACAGACGCCATAGAGTGGGCGGGGACAGGCGCTATAGAGTGGGCGGGGACAGACGCCATAGAGTGGGCGGGGACAGACTCCACAGAGTGGGCGGGGACAGACGCCACAGAGTGGGTGGGGACAGACGCTATAGAGTGGGCGGGGACAGACTCCATAGAGTGGGCGGGGACAGACTCCACAGAGTGGGCGGGGACAGACTCCACAGAGTGGGCGGGGACAGACTCCACAGAGTGGGCGGGGACAGACTCCATAGAGTGGGCGGGGACAGACGCTATAGAGTGGGCGGGGACAGACTCCATAGAGTGGGCGGGGACAGACTCCATAGAGTGGGCGGGGACAGACGCTATAGAGTGGGCGGGGACAGACTCCATAGAGTGGGCGGGGACAGACTCCATAGAGTGGGCGGGACAGACACCATAGAGTGGGCGGGGACAGACTCCATAGAGTGGTCGGGGACAGACTCCATAGAGTGGGTGGGGACAGACTCCATAGAGTGGGCGGGGACAGACTTCATAGAGTGGGTGGGGAAAGACGCTATAGAGTGGGCGGGACAGACACCATAGAGTGGGCGGGGACAGACTCCATAGAGTGGGCGGGGACAGACTCCATAGAGTGGGCGGGGACAGACGCTATAGAGTGGGCGGGGACAGACTCCATAGAGTGGGCGGGGACAGACTCCATAGAGTGGGTGGGGACAGACTCCATAGAGTGGTTGGGGACAGACTCCATAGAGTGGGTGGGGACAGACTCCATAGAGTGGGCGGGGACAGACTCCATAGAGTGGGGCGGGGACAGACTCCATAGAGTGGGTGGGGACAGACTCCATAGAGTGGTCGGGGACAGACTCCATAGAGTGGGAGGGGACAGACTCCATAGAGTGGGTGGGGACAGACTCCATAGAGTGGGCGGGGACAGACTCCATAGAGTGGGCGGGGACAGACTCCATAGAGTGGTCGGGGACAGACTCCATAGAGTGGGCGGGGACAGACTCCATAGAGTGGGCGGGGACAGACGCTATAGAGTGGGCGGGGACAGACTCCATAGAGTGGGCGGGGACAGACTCCATAGAGTGGGCGGGGACAGACTCCATAGAGTGGGCGGGGACAGACTCCATAGAGTGGTCGGGGACAGACTCCATAGAGTGGGTGGGGACAGACTCCATAGAGTGGGCGGGGACAGACTCCATAGAGTGGTCGGGGACAGACTCCATAGAGTGGGTGGGGACAGACTCCATAGAGTGGGCGGGGACAGACTCCATAGAGTGGTCGGGGACAGACTCCATAGAGTGGGAGGGGACAGACTCCATAGAGTGGGCAGGGACAGACGCTATAGAGTGGGCGGGGACAGATGCCATAGAGTGGGCGGGGACAGACACCATAGAGTGGGCGGGGACAGACTCCATAGAGTGGTCTGGGACAGACTCCATAGACTGGGCGGGGACAGACGCTATAGAGTGGGCGGGGACAGACTCCATAGAGTGGTCGGGGACAGACTCCGTAGAGTGGTCGGGGACAGACTCCATAGAGTGGTTGGGGACAGACTCCATAGAGTGGGCGGGGACAGACTCCATAGAGTGGTCGGGGACAGACTCCATAGAGTGGGCGGGGACAGACTCCATAGAGTGGGCGGGGACAGACTCCATATCCGTGTCACCATCTCTTTGTTCTCACCAGATGATCCTCCTCTGGGAATGTGAACAGAACCCGTCCTCGAAGTCCTGGCTGGATTTTGGTTCCTGTTTCCTTCGTCTGGTCCGCAGACTTCTGAAATGTTCCAGGCAACGCTTCCTGCGCCATTTTTTTGTCCGACGGGCCAATCTGCTGAAATACGCCGATGCCAACCATCTGGACAACCTCGCTGACAAACTGGCCCGCTTCCTGCAGAGGCCCTCCCTGGACATGGCTTCATTGGATGGCCTCTCTAATTGTTAGAGACGGCCCCTACAGAGCAAGGAAGGTGAGGCATCCACACCGTGAACTGATAGCCCCTCCCCCTCATCTCAGGACATGAAGAGACCCCCAAGGGCCCCTCTAGCACAGTACAAGGAGGACATAGTCTACTCAGGAGCAGTAGACATTGGATTGTCTATGGGCTTCTCCAACCTACATCCCCGACTCGTTCCAGGAGTCTCTCAGGATCCTCAGTAGATGGCCTTCCATTGCGGCACACAGAGGAACCATGTTAGATGTTGAGATGGATTGCAATGGTCACCGGAGAGCCAGATCTGTGCCAAGGTTGTACTTCGGGGAGGACTTACCTTCCGACTCTACAGCCCAACGCAGATCCGTATTGGAGGAAGTATCGAAGCAACGCACCACCTTGGAGGGGCATCGTAGTTCTAGATGGATCTGTAACTCAAGTCTATGGATGGTTGGACACATGACCATAAATGATAACAATGTGGTCTATGATGCCTACCGATGGTCAGAGAGGGAACTGCATTACCAACCAAAGACATGTGGCCGCCTCTGCACATAACGCCAAGCGCCCGGAAGAATAAGGGCCGAGTCCCCTTTCCGGATGTTGTGATTGGTCGAACATTCCTGCATTCTGATCCCTCGAGTATTCTATATCTGGTACTTTGTACAGCGCCATGGCAGATGAGGGCAGCATGTAAAATAAAACGTGTCACCCCGGTTTTTCCTCACCACCCATTGGGGAGGTTCAGCTCACTGTTGTATTGGAGGAAATGCTGGTGAGGAATATGGACCTTGGGACAATGGACTGTGGGCTTCATACCCAACTTCCTTAGTATGAAGGTATCCCACCCTAGCCGTAATTTAGCCTGGATGCTGAGGTTGTATGTGTGAGGGAGTCATAATCTCACCATCGTATCTGAGCCAACAGGGCCCCTTCCTAGAGGAGCTGTCTCATCACCAAGGAACAATGGGCCCATGGACGGGACACTGGGATATTTCCCTCATGGCTGCCATGGCAGAAACAGACCTGCTGGTTATTTTATCTGGATGGGGAGGCTGGACATCTGTGGACGGGGGAAGTCCTATATCACCAACTGCTCTACAGAGCCAACCGGTGATGTCTTCGGAGTCTGGACCGAGGATTGATGGCCCATGGGCTAGGCACCAGGCTTCCTTCATAAACATATATTTTCATCATAGCTGCCATGGCAAGGACAGACTTGCTGGTTAATTAGCCTGGATGGTGAGACTGTATGGGGGGGGGGGGTTGTATCTCATCAAATGCTCTATGTAGCCAACAGGTCTCCAGACCAAGGAATGATGGCCCATGGATTGGACACAAGGCTACCTTAATAAAGGGATATTTCCCCATAGCCGCCATGGCAAGGACAGACCTGCTGGTTAATTAGCCTGGATGGTGAGACTGTATGGGGGGGGGGTTGTATCTCATAGAATGATCTATGTAGCCAACAGGTCTCCAGCCTGAGGAACGATGGCTAATGGACTGGACACCAGGCTACCTTATTACAGAGATATTTCCCCATAGCCACCATGGCAAGGACAGACCTGCTGGTTAATTAGCCTGGATGGTGAGACTGTACGGGGGGGGGGGGGGGGGGGTTGTATCTCACCGAATGATCTATGTAGCCAACAGGTCTCCAGCCTGAGGAACGATGGCCCATGGACTGGACACCAGGCTACCTTATTACAGAGATATTTCCCCATAGCCACCATGGCAAGGACAGACCTGCTGGTTAATTAGCCTGGATGGTGAGACTGTACGGGGGGGGGGGGGGGGGTTGTATCTCACCGAATGATCTATGGCGCCAACAGGTCTCCAGCCTGAGGAACGATGGCCCATGGACTGGACACCAGGCTTCCTTCATAAACATATATTTTCATCATAGCTGCCATGGCAAGGACAGACTTGCTGGTTAATTAGCCTGGATGGTGAGACTGTATGGGGGGGGGGGGGTTGTATCTCATCAAATGCTCTATGGCGCCAACAGGTCTCCAGACCAAGGAATGATGGCCCATGGATTGGACACAAGGCTACCTTAATAAAGGGATATTTCCCCATAGCCGCCATGGCAAGGACAGACCTGCTGGTTAATTAGCCTGGATGGTGAGACTGTATGGGGGGGGGGGTTGTATCTCATCAAATGCTCTATGGCGCCAACAGGTCTCCAGCCTGAGGAACGATGGCCCATGGACTGGACACCAGGCTACCTTATTACAGAGATATTTCCCCATAGCCACCATGGCAAGGACAGACCTGCTGGTTAATTAGCCTGGATGGTGAGACTGTACGGGGGGGGGGGGTTGTATCTCACCGAATGATCTATGTAGCCAACAGGTCTCCAGCCTGAGGAACGATGGCCCATGGACTGGACACCAGGCTACCTTATTACAGAGATATTTCCCCATAGCCACCATGGCAAGGACAGACCTGCTGGTTAATTAGCCTGGATGGTGAGACTGTACGGGGGGGGGGGGGGGTTGTATCTCACCGAATGATCTATGTAGCCAACAGGTCTCCAGCCTGAGGAACGATGGCCCATGGACTGGACACCAGGCTACCTTATTACAGAGATATTTCCCCATAGCCACCATGGCAAGGACAGACCTGCTGGTTAATTAGCCTGGATGGTGAGACTGTACGGGGGGGGGGGTTGTATCTCACCGAATGATCTATGGCGCCAACAGGTCTCCAGCCTGAGGAATGATGGCCCATGGACTGGACACCAGGCTACCTTAATAAAGGGACATTTCCCCATAGCCGCCATGGCAAGGACAGACCTGCTGGTTAATTAGCCTGGATGGTGAGACTGTACGGGGGGGGGGGGGGGGGGGTTGTATCTCATAGAATGATCTATGTAGCCAACAGGTCTCCAGCCTGAGGAACGATGGCCCATGGACTGGACACCAGGCTACGTTATTACAGGGATATTTGACTGCTCTACAAAGCCAATGGGAGCCCTTCATAGAGGTGCCGTCATCTCTCTGCCGGTGTTGTGATTTGATAAATGATCTCCGAAAACCAAGAAATCTATAAATGTAATAAAAAGTACATTGTAACCCCGATCTGTCCGTATCCTTCACCCTTCACCAACTCCAGACCTCCACCAACCCGCACGGTCCATCCAAACCGACCAGAGAACGCCCAACACCCTCACTAGGTGGAGTCTTGAAGTGATTTTCTCCCCCCCTCCCCCACATTCCACTTGCAGGGTATCTACAAACTCTTCTCTATGTAGGTGAATTATGTCGTATATTAAAAATAAAAATCATAAATGCAAAAATGTCTAAAATGAACTAAACGACCCGAATTCGGTGATGGTCAGCTGACTTGACATCGCTGATGTCACCAAAAGGCCCCACATAATGTTCAGAGTATGAAATGCTACAGAGAATGGACATCCTATGGTAGACGGTCAGAGACAGACCACAGGAGGGAGGAGACTTGGGACGTGCTTGAGGCTGGTGACGTGTCTGGCAACTGCCTGGAGACTGGGAACATGCCTGGAGACTGGCAACTGTCTGGAGACTGGGAACATGCCTGGAGACTGGGAACATGCCTGGAGACTGGCAACTGCCTGGAGACTGGGAACATGCCTGGAGACTGGGAACATGCCTGGAGACTGGGAACATGCCTGGAGACTGGGAACTGCCTGGAGACTGGGAACTGCCTGGAGAGACACCCAGAAATTGGGAACGCTTCAAGAGATGCTCAGAGACAGGGATATGCTTCAGGGGATGCCAAGAGACTGGGGATGCTCTTTGGGAGACTCCTAGAGATTGGGGACACACCTCGGGAGACTCCCAGAGATCGGGGACACACCTCGGGAGACTCCCAGAGATCGGGGACACACCTCGGGAGACTCTCAGAGATCGGGGACACACCTCGGGAGACTCCCAGAGATCGGGGACACACCTCAGGAGACTCTCAGAGATCGGGGACACACCTCGGGAGACTCCTAGAGATTGGGGACATACCTCGGGAGACTCTCAGAGATCGGGGACACACCTCGGGAGACTCTCAGAGATCGGGGACACACCTCGGGAGACTCTCAGAGATCGAGAACACACCTCGGGAGACCCCCAGAGATTGGGGACTTACCTCGGGAGACTCCTAGAAATTGGGGACACACCTCGGGAGACACTCAGAGATTGGGGACACACCTCGGGAGACCCCCAGAGATCGGGGACACACCTCGGGAGAATCTCAGAGATTGGGGACACACCTCGTGAGACTCCTAGAGATTGGGGACACACCTCGGGAGACACTCAGAGATTGGGGACACACCTCGGGAGACTCTCAGAGATCGGGGACACACCTCGGGAGACTCCTAGAGATTGGGGACACACCTCGGGAGACACTCAGAGATCGGGGACACACCTCGGGAAACTCTCAGAGATTGGGGACACACCTCGGGAGACTCCTAGAATTTGGGGACACACCTCGGGAGACTCTCAGAGATTAGGGACACACCTCGGGAGCCTCCTAGAGATTGGGGACACAACTCGGGAGACTCTCAGAGATCGGGGACACACCTCGGGAGACTCTCAGAGATTGGGGACACACCTCGGGAAACTCTCAGAGATTGGGGACACACCTCGGGAGACTCTCAGAGATCGAGGACACAACTCGGGAGACTCTCAGAGATCGAGGACACACCTCGGGAGACTCCTAGAGATCGGGGACACACCTCGGGAGACTTCCAGAGATCGGGGACACACCTCGGGAGACCCCCAGAGATCGGGGACACACCTCGGGAGACCCCCAGAGATCGGGGACACACCTTGGGAGACCCTCAGAGATCGGGGACACACCTCGGGAGACCCTCAGAGATCGGGGACACACCTCGGGAGACTCCTAGAGATTGGGGACACACCTCGGGAGACTCCTAAAATTTGGGGACACATCTCGGGAGACTCTCAGAGATTGGGGACACACCTCGGGAGACTCTCAGAGATTGGGGACACACCTCGGGAGACTCCTAGAGATTGGGGACACACCTTGGGAGACTCCTAGAGATCGGGGACACACCTCGGGAGACTCCTAGAGATTGGGGACACACCTCGGGAGACTCTCAGAGATCGGGGACACACCTAAAGAGACTCTCAGAGATCGGGGACACAACTCGGGAGACTCTCAGAGATCGAGGACACACCTAAAGAGACTCTCAGAGATCGGGGACACACCTCGGGAGACTCCTAGAGATCGGGGACACACCTCGGGAGACTTCCAGAGATCGGGGACACACCTCGGGAGACCCCCAGAGATCGGGGACACACCTCGGGAGACCCCCAGAGATCGGGGACACACCTTGGGAGACCCTCAGAGATCGGGGACACACCTCGGGAGACCCTCAGAGATCGGGGACACACCTCGGGAGACTCCTAGAGATTGGGGACATACCTCGGGAGACTCCTAAAATTTGGGGACACACCTCGGGAGACTCTGAAAGATTGGGGACACACCTCGGGAGACTCTCAGAGATCGGGGACACACCTCGGGAGACTCTCAGAGATCGGGGACACACCTCGGGAGACCCCCAGAGATCGGGGACACACCTCGGGAGACTCTCAGAGATCGGGGACACACCTCGGGAGACTCTCAGAGATCTGGGACACACCTCGGGAGACTCCCAGAGTTCGGGGACACACTTTGGGAGACTTCCAGAGATCGGGGACACACCTCGGGAGACCCTCAGAGATCAGGGACACACCTCGGGAGACCCTCAGAGATCGGGGACACACCTTGGGAGACCCTCCGAGATCGGGGACACACCTCGGGAGACTCTGAGAGATCGAGGACACACCTCGGGAGACCCTGAGAGATCGAGGACACACCTCGGGAGACCCTCAGAGATCGGGGACACACCTCGGGAGACCCTCAGAGATCGGGGACACACCTCGGGAGACCTTTAGAGATCGGGGACACAACTCGGGAGACTCTCAGAGATCGGGGACACACTCGGGAGACTCCTAGAGATCGGGGACACACCCCGGGAGACTCCTAGAGTTCGGGGACACACTTTGGGAGACTTCCAGAGATCGGGGACACAGCTCGGGAGTCTCCTAGAGATTGGGGACACACCTCGGGAGACTCCTAGAGTTCGGGGACACACTTTGGGAGACTTCCAGAGATCGGGGACACAGCTCGGGAGACCCCCAGAGATCGGGGACACACCTCGGGAGACTCTGAGAGATTGAGGACACACCTCGGGAGACCCTGAGAGTTCGAGGACACACCTCGGGAGACCCTCAGAGATTGGGGACACACCTCGGGAGACTCTCAGAGATCGGGGACACACCTCGGGAGACTCTCAGAGATCGGGGACACACCTCGGGAGACCCCCAGAGATCGGGGACACACCTCGGGAGACTCTCAGAGATCGGGGACACACCTCGGGAGACTCTCAGAGATCTGGGACACACCTCGGGAGACTCCCAGAGTTCGGGGACACACTTTGGGAGACTTCCAGAGATCGGGGACACACCTCGGGAGACCCTCAGAGATCAGGGACACACCTCGGGAGACCCTCAGAGATCGGGGACACACCTTGGGAGACCCTCCGAGATCGGGGACACACCTCGGGAGACTCTGAGAGATCGAGGACACACCTCGGGAGACCCTGAGAGATCGAGGACACACCTCGGGAGACCCTCAGAGATCGGGGACACACCTCGGGAGACCCTCAGAGATCGGGGACACACCTCGGGAGACCTTTAGAGATCGGGGACACAACTCGGGAGACTCTCAGAGATCGGGGACACACTCGGGAGACTCCTAGAGATCGGGGACACACCTCGGGAGACTCCTAGAGTTCGGGGACACACTTTGGGAGACTTCCAGAGATCGGGGACACAGCTCGGGAGTCTCCTAGAGATTGGGGACACACCTCGGGAGACTCCTAGAGTTCGGGGACACACTTTGGGAGACTTCCAGAGATCGGGGACACAGCTCGGGAGACCCCCAGAGATCGGGGACACACCTCGGGAGACCCTCAGAGATCGGGGACACACCTTGGGAGACCCTGAGAGATCGGGGACACACTTTGGGAGACTCTGAGAGATTGAGGACACACCTCGGGAGACCCTGAGAGTTCGAGGACACACCTCGGGAGACCCTCAGAGATTGGGGACACACCTCGGGAGACCCTCAGAGATCGGGGACACACCTCGGGAGACCCTCAGAGATCGGGGACACACCTCGGGAGACCTTTAGAGATCGGCGACACATCTCGGGAGACCCTCAGAGATAAGGGACACACCTCGGGAGACCCTGAGAGTTCGAGGACACACCTCGGGAGACCCTCAGAGATCGGGGACACACCTCGGGAGACCCTCAGAGATCGGGGACACACCTCGGGAGACCTTTAGAGATCAGCGACACATCTCGGGAGACCCTCAGAGATAAGGGACACACCTCGGGAGACCCTCAGAGATCGAGGACACACCTCGGGAGAGCCTCAGAGATCGGGGACACACCTCGGGAGACCCCCAGAGATCGGGGACACACCTTGGGAGACCCTCAGAGATCGGGGACACACCTCGGGAGACTCTGAGAGATTGAGGACACACCTCGGGAGACCCTGAGAGATCGAGGACACACCTCGGGAGACCCTCAGAGATCGGGGACACACCTCGGGAGACCCTCAGAGATCGGGGACACACCTCGGGAGACCTTTAGAGATCGGGGACACACCTCGGGAGACCCTCAGAGATAAGGGACACACCTCAGGAGACCCTCAGAGATCGGGGACACACCTCGGGAGACCCCCAGAGATCGGGGACACACCTCGGGAGACCCCCAGAGATCGGGGACACACCTCGGGAGACTCCCAAAGATCGGGGACACACCTCGGGAGACCCTCAGAGATAGGGGACACACCTCGGGAGACCCTCAGAGATCGGGGACACACCTCGGGAGACCCTCAGAGATTGGGGAAACACCTCGGAAGACCCCCAGAGATAAGGGATACACCTCGGGAGACCCTCAGAGATCGAGGACACACCTCGGGAGATCTTCAGAGATCGGGGACACACCTCGGGAGACACCCAGAGATCGGGGACACACCTCGGGAGACCCTCAGAGATAGGGGACACACCTCGGGAGACCCTCAGAGATCGGGGACACACCTCGGGAGACCCTCAGAGATCGGGGACACACCTCGGGAGACCCTCAGAGATCGGGGAAACACCTCGGAAGACCCCCAGAGATAAGGGATACACCTCGGGAGACCCTCAGAGATCGAGGACACACCTCGGGAGATCTTCAGAGATCGGGGACACACCTCGGGAGACACCCAGAGATCGGGGACACACCTCCTCTCCCCTATCCTCCCCCACAACAGCTATGAAGGAGACCCGCCCACATTCCCCACCATGGCAAATATGGAATAAAGCCGACGCTGATATTTTGCCTTCTCCGGCTCTTCCCTTTGCATGCTGGTCACTTTTTTTTCCACATTCCAACAGATCCGGAGATGTCATCACTGGGTCTCTGTGCTTCTCTATGCAGTGCAGGAAGATCATGGCAGGCGGGAGGAACCAGCAGGGGGGGGGGGGGGGCTGTACATAACTCTCAAAGAACATCCCAGCCCCCAACCTCAGTCGTCGTCTCGAGAGCCCCCCAGTCCGGATACTACCAGTGGCTGATCTCTGTATTAAAGCGTCTCTATGGAGGAATGTGGGGTACAGTGCCGCCATCTAGTGGTCATTCTCCGTATTAGGGCGTCTCTCTGGAGAAATGTGGGGTACAGTGCCTCCATCTAGTGGCCGTTCTCCGTATTGGGGTGTCTCTGGAGAAATGTGGGGTACAGTGCTGCCATCTAGTGACTTTTCTCAGTATAGGGGCGTCTCTATGGAGGAATGTGGGGTACAGTGCCGCCATCTAGTGGCCACTCTTCATATTGGGGCATCTCTATGAAGGAATATTGGGTACAGTACCTCCATCCAGTGACAGTTCTCCGTATTGGGGCGTCTCTATGGAGGAATGTGGGGTACAGTGCCTCCATCCAGTGACAGTTCTCCGTATTGGGCGTCTCTATGGAGGAATGTGGGGTACAGTGCTGCCATCTAGGGGCCGTGCTCCATATTAGGGCGTCTCTATGGAGGAATGTGGGGTACAGTGCCCCCATCTAGTGGCCGTTCTCCGTATTGGGGCGTCTCTGTGGAGGAATGTGGGGTACAGTGCCCCCATCTAGTGGCCGTTCTCAAATTGCAGCGTCCCTATGGAGGAATGTGGGGTACAGTGCCGCCATCTAGTGGTCGTTCTCCGTATTGTGGCATCTGTATGGAGAAATGTGGGGTACAGTGCCGCCATCTTGTGGCCATTTTTTGTAATGTGGCATCTCTTAGGAGTAATGTAGGGTACAGTGCCGCCATCTAGTGGCTGTTCTCCGTATTGGGGCGTCTCTATGGAGTATTGTAGGGTACAGTGCCGCCATCTTGTGGCCATTCTCTGTATTGGGGCGTCTCTATGGAGTAATGTAGGGTACAGTGCTGCCATCTTGTGGCCATTCTCTGTATTGGGGCGTCTCTTTGGAGGAATGTGGGGTACAGTGCCTCCATCTAGTTGCCATTCTTCGTATTGGGGCGTCTCTAGGGAGGAATGTCGTGTTCAGTGCCGCCATCCTTTGCCAATCCCTGTATTGGGGAGTCTGTATGGAGGAATGTGGGGTACAGTGCCGCCATCTAGTGGCCGTTCCCCGTCCCCGGGAGTCTCTATGGAGGAAGGTGGGGTACAGTGCCCCCATCTAGTGGCCGTTCCCTGTATTTGGCATGTGGGGTACAGTGCCTCCATCTAGTAGCCCATCTCCGAATTGGGGAGTCTTTATAGAGGAATGTGGGGTACAGTGCCCCCATCTAGTGGCCGTTTTCTGTATTGAGGTGTCTCTATGGAGGAATGTGGGGTACAGTGCTGCCATCTAGTGGCCGTTCTCCGTATTCTGGTGTCTCTATGGAGGAATGTGGGGTACAGTGCCCCCATCTAGTGGGCATTCTCCATATTGAGGCCTCTCTATGGAGGAATGTGGGGTACAGTGCCTCCATCTAGTGGCTGTTCTATGTATTGAGGCGTCTCTTTGGGGGAATGTGGGGTACAGTGCCGCCATCTAGTGGCCATTCTCCATATTGGGGCGTTTCTATGGAGGAATGTGGGGTACAGTGCCCCCATCTAGTTGCCACTCTCCGTATTGGGGTGTCTCTATGGAGGAATATGGGGTACAGTGCCCCCATCTAGTGGCCGCTCTCCATATTGGGGCATCTCTATGGAGGAATGTGGGGTACAGTATTACCAACTAGTGGCCGTTCTCCGTATTGGGGTGTCTGTGGAGGACTGTGGGGTACAGTGCCGCCATCTAGTGGCCGTTCCCCTTATTGCAGCGTCTCTATGAAGGAATTTGGGGTACAGTGCCCCCATCTAGTGGCCGTTCCCCATATTGCAGCATCTCTCTGGAGGAATGTCGGGTACAGTACCGCCATCTAGTGACCGTTCTCAAATTGCAGCGTCTCTATGGAGGAATGTGGGGTACAGTGCCGCCATCTAGTGGTCATTCTCCGTATTGGGGCGTCTGTATGGAGGAATGTGGGGTACAGTGCCGCCATCTTGTGGCCATTTTCCGTATGTGGTGTCTCTTAAGAGGAATGTGGGGTACAGTGCCGCCATCTAGTGGCCATTCTCTGTATTGGGGCGTCTCTATCGAGTAATGTAGGGTACAGTGCCGCCACCTTGTGGCTATTCTCTGTATTGGGGAGTCTCTATGGAGGAATGTGGGGTACAGTACCTCCATCTAGTTGCCATTCTCCGTATTGGGGCGTCTTTGGAGGAATGTGGGGTACAGTAACCCCATCTAGCAGCCGTTCTCCATATTACAGCGTCTCTATGGAGGAATGTGGGGTACAGTGCCTCCATCTAGTGGCCCTTCTCAATATTGGGGCATCTCTAGGGAGGAATGTTGTGTTCAGTGCCGCCATCCTTTGGCCGTTCGATGTATTGGGGAGTCTGTATGGAGGAACGTGGGGTACAGTGCCCCCATCTAGTGGCCGTTCCCCGTATCCGGGAGTCTCTATGGAGGAATGTGGGGTACAGTGCCGCCATCTAGTGCCCGTTCCCTGTATTGGACATCTCTATGAAGGAATGTGGGGTACAGTGCCTCCATCTAGTAGCCGATCTCCGTATTGGGGAGCCTTTATAGAGGAATGTGGGGTACAGTGCCCCCATCTAATGGCCGTTTTCTGTATTGAGGTGTCTCTATGGAGGAATGTGGGGTACAGTGCCTCCATCTAGTGGCTGTTCTATGTATTGAGGCGTCTCTTTGGGGGAATGTGGGGTACAGTGCCGCCATCTAGTGGCCATTCTCCATATTGAGGCGTTTCTATGGAGGAATGTGGGGTACAGTGCCCCCATCTAGTTGCCACTCTCCGTATTGGGGTGTCTCTATGGAGGAATATGGGGTACAGTATTACCAACTAGTGGCCGTTCTCCGTATTGGGGTGTCTCTGTGGAGGACTGTGGGGTACAGTGCCGCCATCTAGTGGCCGTTCCCCATATTGCAGCGTCTCTATGAAGGAATTTGGGGTACAGTGCCCCCATCTAGTGGCCGTTCCCCATATTGCAGCATCTCTCTGGAGGAATGTCGGGTACAGTACCGCCATCTAGTGACCGTTCTCAAATTGCAGCGTCTCTATGGAGGAATGTGGGGTACAGTGCCGCCATCTAGTGGTCGTTCTCCGTATTGGGGCGTCTGTATGGAGGAATGTAGGGTACAGTGCCGCCATCTTGTGGCCATTTTCCGTATGTGGTGTCTCTATCGAGTAATGTAGGGTACAGTGCCGCCACCTTGTGGCCATTCTCTGTATTGGCTCGTCTCTATGGAGGAATGTGGGGTACAGTACCTCCATCTAGTTGCCATTCTCCGTATTGGGGCGTCTTTGGAGGAATGTGGGGTACAGTAACCCCATTTAGCAGCCGTTCTCCATATTACAGCGTCTCTATGGAGGAATGTGGGGTACAGTGCCTCCATCTAGTGGCCCTTCTCAATATTGGGGCATCTCTAGGGAGGAATGTTGTGTTCAGTGCCGCCATCCTTTGGCCGTTCGATGTATTGGGGAGTCTGTATGGAGGAACGTGGGGTACAGTGCCCCCATCTAGTGGCCGTTCCCCGTATCCGGGAGTCTCTATGGAGGAATGTGGGGTACAGTGCCGCCATCTAGTGCCCGTTCCCTGTATTGGACATCTCTATGAAGGAATGTGGGGTACAGTGCCTCCATCTAGTAGCCGATCTCCGTATTGGGGAGCCTTTATAGAGGAATGTGGGGTACAGTGCCCCCATCTAGTGGCCGTTTTCTGTATTGAGGTGTCTCTATGGAGGAATGTGGGGTACAGTGCTGCCATCTAGTTGCCTTTCTCCGTATTGGGGCACCTCTATGGAGGAATATGGGGTACATTGCCCCCATCTAGTGGACGTTCTCTGTATTGGGGTGCCTCTTTGGAGGAATGTGGGGTACAGTGCCAACATCTAGTGGCCGCTCTCCGTATTGGGGTGTCTCGTGAGAAATGTGGGTACAGTGCCGCCATCTAGTGGCCGTTCTCCATATTACAGCGTCTTTATGGAGGAATGTGGGGTACAGTGCCCCCATCTAGTGGCTGCTATCCATATTGGGGCATCTATCTGGAGGAATGTGGGGTACAGTGCCGCCATCTACTGGCGGTTCTCAGTATAGGGGGGTCTCTATGGAGGAATGTGGGGTACAGTACCGCCATCTAGTGGGCGTTCTCCGTATTACAGCGTCTCTATCGATGAATGTGGGGTACAGTGCCGCCATCTAGTGGCCGTTCTCCGTATTGGGGCATTTCTATGGAGGAATGTGAGGTACAGTGCCTCCATCTAGTGGCTGCTCTCCATTTTGGGATGTCTCTGGAGAAATGTGGGGTACAGTGCCGCCATCTAGTGGCCGTTCTCCATATTACAGCGTGTCTTTGGAGGAATGTGGGTGTAACGGAACCGGAACCCAGACCGCACTGAGCTTTTCCGTTATAGCACAACTACCCCTGTCCGAACACCATCCACGGACCACACCCTGAAATCCCTCAGGAAAAAGACAACACCCAGCTCTTACTAAAACAGGAAGCCAACAACTTTTATTTTTCACAAACAAAACATTTTATACAGAGGGCGGGGAAACACAACCAGGAACAGGAAATACATCATCAGCCCGCCCTCTCAGTGGGAAGGGCTACAGTATAGTCAGGAAACACCTCATCACCCCTCCCCATCCAACCAGACACAGAACAATGGGATGCAACCATGTGGCAAAGGACACTGACCAACCCCCACACCAATACAAACAGTACATCCCATAATAGTTGGCTGGACAGGAAGACACAGCACAATGGGGGGGAGCACATGGTAAACAAACAATGGACAGCCATGTGGCCTAGACAAAGGACAACACTATACACAAGACTCAGACATTCACATTCACACCCTGTAACCCTTAACAGGCACAGGGTGGGTTAAACATAATGATTTGGGGAGATGATACAGAGGTCCCCCGACACCCAAAAGTCACTCCCGTCACAGTGGGGTACAGGGCCGCCATCTAGTGGCCGTTCTCAGTATAGGGGCATTTCTATGGAGGAATGTGGGGTTACAGTCCCGCCATCTACTGGTCGTTCTCAGTATAGGGGCGTCTCTATGGAGGAATGTAGGGTACAGTGCCCCCATCTAGTGGCCACTCTCTGTATTGGGGCGTCTCAATGAAGGAATGTTGGGTACAGTGCCTCCATCTAGTGGCTGTTCTATGTATTGGGGCGTTTCTGTGGAGGAATGTGGGGTACAGTGCCTCCATCCAGTGACAGTTCTCCGTATTGGGCGTCTCTATGGAAGAATGTAGGGTACAATGCCGCCATCTAGTGGCCGTTCTCAGTATTGGGGAATCTCTATGGAGGAATGTGGGGTACAATGCCGCCATCTAGTGGCCGTTCTCAGCATTGGGTCATCTCTATGGAGGAATGTGGGGTACAGTGCCGCAATCTAGTGGCCCTTCTCTGTATTGGGGCCTCTCTATGGAGTTATGTAGGGTACAGTGCCGCCATCTTGTGGCCATTAACCATATTTGGGCGTCTCTTTGGAGGAATGTGGGGTACAGTGACTCCATCTAGTTGCCATTCTCCGTATTGGGGCGTCTATGGAGGAAAGTGGGGTACAGTGCCGCCATCTAGTGGCAATTCTCCATATTGGGGCATTTCTATGGAGGAATGATGGGGTACAATGCCCCCATCTAGTGGCCACTCTCCGCATTGGGTCGTCTCTATGGAGGAATGTGGGGTACAGTGCCGCCATCTTGTGGCCGTTCTCCGTATTGCAGCATCTCTATGGAGGAATGTGGGGTAAAGTGCCTCCATCTAGTGGCCGCTCTCTGTATTGGGGCATCTATCTGGAGGAATGGTGGGTACAGTGCCCCCATCTAGGTCCCATTCTCCATAATGGGGTGTCTCTATGGAGGAATGTGGGGTACAGTAACCCCATCTAGTGGCTGTTCTCTATATTGAGGCGTCTCTATGGAGGATTGTGGGGTACAGTACCCCCATCTAGTGGCCGTTCTCTATATTGGGGCGTCTCTATGGAGGAATGTGGGGTACAGTGCCTCCATCTAGCGGTCGTTCTCCGTATTGCAGTGTCTCTATGGAGGAATGTGGGGTATAGTGCCACCATCTAGTGGCCGCTCTCTGTATTGCAGCATCTCTAAGGAAGAATGTGGGGTACAGTGCCGCCATCTAATGGCCGCTGTCCGTATTGGGGCATCTATCTGGAGGAATGTGGGGTACAGTGCCGCCATCTAGTGGCCATTCTCCGTATTGGTGCGTCTCTATGGAGGAATATGGGGTACAGTGCAACCATCTAGTTGCCGCTCTCTGTATTGGGGCATCTATCTGCAGGAATGTGGGGTACAGTGCCCCCATCTAGTGGCCACTCTCCATATTGGGGCATCACAATGGAGGAATGTGGGGTACTGTGCCGCCATCTAGTGGTCATTCTCCGTATTCTGGCGTCTCTATGGAGGAATGTGGGGTAAAGTGCCTCCATCTAGTGGCCGTTCTCCGTATTGGGGCATCTCTATGGAGGAATGTGGGGTACAGTGCCCCCATCTAGTAGCCGCTCTCCGTATTCTGGCGTCTCTATGGAGGAATGTGGGGTACAGTGCCCTCATCTAGTGGCCGTTCTCCATATTGCCGCATCTCTATGGAGTAATTTGGGGTACAGTGCTCCCATCTATTGGCCGTTCTCCATATTGGGGCATCACAATGGAGGAATGTGGGGTACTGTGCCGCCATCTAGTGGTCATTCTCCGTATTCTGGCGTCTCTATGGAAGAATGTGGGGTACAGTGCCTCCATCTAGTGGCAGTTCTCCGTATTGGGGCATCTCTATGGAGGAATGTGGGGTACAGTGCCCCCATCTAGTAGCCGCTCTCCGTATTCTGGCGTCTCTATGGAGGAATGTGGGGTACAGTGCCCTCATCTAGTGGCCGTTCTCCGTATTGCCGCATCTCTATGGAGTAATTTGGGGTACAGTGCTCCCATCTATTGGCCGTTCTCCATATTGGGGCATCTTCAATGAAGAATGTGGGGTACAGTGCCTCCATCTAGTTGCTATTCTCCATATTGAGGCGTTTCTATGGAGGATTGTGGGGTACAGTGCTCCCATCTATTGGCTGTTCTCCTTATTGGGACGTCTCCAATGAGGAATGTGGGGTACAGTTCCGCCATCTAGTGGCCGTTCTCCGTATTGAGGCGCCTCTATGGAGGAATGTGGGGTACAGTGCCTCCATCTAGTGGCCGTTCTCCGTATTGAGGCGTCTCTATGGTGGAATGTGGGGTACAGTGCCTCCATCTAGTGGCTTTTCTCCGTATTGAGGCGCCTTTATGGAGGAATGTGGGGTACAGTGCTCCCATATATTGGTCATTCTCCATATTGGGGCATCTCCAATGAGGAATGTGGGGTACAGTGCCTCCATCTAGTGGCCATTCTCCGTATTGAGGCGTCTCTATGGAGGATTGTGGGGTACAGTGCTCCCATCTATTGGCTGTTTTCCATATTGGGGTGTCTCCAATGAGGAATGTGGGGTACAGTGCCGCCATCTAGTGGCCGTTCTCCGTATTGAGGCATCTCTATTTAGGAATGTGGGGTATAGTGCCGCCATCTAGTGGCCATTTTCCGTACTGAGGCGTCTCTATGGAGGAATATGGGGTACAGTGCAACCATCTAGTTGCCGCTCTCTGTATTGGGGCATCTATCTGCAGGAATGTGGGGTACAGTGCCCCCATCTAGTGGCCACTCTCCATATTGGGGCATCTCAATGGAGGAATGTGGGGTACTGTGCCGCCATCTAGTGGTCATTCTCCGTATTCTGGCGTCTCTATGGAAGAATGTGGGGTACAGTGCCTCCATCTAGTGGCTGTTCTCCGTATTGGGGCATCTCTATGGAGGAATGTGGGGTACAGTGCCCCCATCTAGTAGCCGCTCTCCGTATTCTGGCGTCTCTATGGAGGAATGTGGGGTACAGTGCCCTCATCTAGTAGCCGTTGTCCGTATTGCCGCATCTCTATGGAGTAATTTGGGGTACAGTGCTCCCATCTATTAGCCGTTCTCCATATTGGGGCATCTTCAATGAAGAATGTGGGGTACAGTGCCTCCATCTAGTTGCTATTCTCCATATTGAAGCGTTTCTATGGAGGATTGTGGGGTACAGTGCTCCCATCTATTGGCTGTTCTCCTTATTGGGACGTCTCCAATGAGGAATGTGGGGTACAGTGCTGCCATCTAGTGGTTTGTTCTCCGTATTGGGGCGTCTCTGTGGAGGAATGTGGGGTACAGTGCCGCCATCTAGTGGCCGTTCTCCGTATTGAGGCGCCTCTATGGAGGAATGTGGGGTACAGTGCCTCCATCTAGTGGCCGTTCTCCGTATTGAGGCGTCTCTATGGTGGAATGTGGGGTACAGTGCCTCCATCTAGTGGCTGTTCTCCGTATTGAGGCGCCTTTATGGAGGAATGTGGGGTACAGTGCTCCCATCTATTGGTCGTTCTCCATATTGGGGCATCTCCAATGAGGAATGTGGGGTACAGTGCCTCCATCTAGTGGCCATTCTCCGTATTGAGGCGTCTCTATGGAGGATTGTGGGGTACAGTGCTCCCATCTATTGGCTGTTTTCCATATTGGGGCGTCTCCAATGAGGAATGTGGGGTACAGTGCCGCCATCTAGTGGCCGTTCTCCGTATTGAGGCATCTCTATGTAGGATTGTGGGGTACAGTGCCCCCATCTTGTTGCCGTTCTCCGTATTAGGGCGCCTGTATGGAGGAATGTGGGGTACAGTGCCCCCATCTAGTGGTCGTTCTCCGTATTGAGGCATTTCTATGGAGGAATGTGGGGTACAGTGCCCCCATCTAGTGGGCATTCTCCATATTGAGGCGTCTCTATGGAGGAATGTGGGGTACAGTACCGCCATCTCGTGGCCGTTCTCCTTATTGAGGCATCTCTATGGAGGAATGTGGGGTACAGTGCCCGCATCTAGTGGCCGTTCTCTGTATTGAGGCCTCTCTATGGAGGAATGTGGGGAATAGTGCCGCCATCTTGTGGCCATTTTCCGTACTGAGGCGTCTCTAGGGAGGAATGTGGGGTACAGTGCCCCCATCTAGTGGCCGTTCTCCGTATTGAGGCGCCTCTATGGAGAAATATGGGGTATAGTGCCCCCATCTAGTGGTTATTCTCCATATTTTGGCGTCTCTATGGAGACATGTGGGGTACAGTCCCGCCATCTAGTGGCCATTTTCCGTTTTGGGGCAACGCTATGGAGGAATGTGGGGTACAGTGCAAACATCTAGTGGCCGCTCTCCGTATTGGGGTGTCTCTCGAGAAATGTGGGGTACTGTGCCGCCATCTAGTGTCGTTCGTTCTCCATATTACAGCATCTCTATGGAGGAATGTGGGGTACAGTGCCGCCATCTAGTAGCCGTTCTCCGTATTGGGGCGCCTGTATGGAGGAATGTGGGGTACAGTGCCCCCATCTAGTGGCCATTCTCCGTACTGAGGAGTCTCTATGGAGGAATGTGGGGTACAGTGCCCCCATCTAGTGGCCTTTCTCCGTAGTGAGGTGTCTCTATGGAGGAATGTGGGGTACAGTGCCCCCATCTAGTGGCCGTTCTGAGTATTGAGGCGTCTCTATGGAGGAATGTGGGGTACAGTGCCCCCATCTAGTGGCCGTTCTCCGTATTGAGAATTCTCTATGGAGGAATGTGGGGTACAGTGCCACCATCTAGCGGCCGTTCTCCGTATTGGGGCACCTGTATTGAGGAATGTGGGGTACCGTGCCCCCATCTAGTGGCCGTTCTCCGTATTGGGGCATCTCTATGGAGGAATGTGGGGTATATTGCCGTCATCTAGTGGCCATTTTCCGTTTTTGGGCATCTCTATGGAGGAATGTGGGGTACAGTGCCCTCATCTAGTGGCCGCTCTCCATATTGGGGTGTCTCTCGAGAAATGTGGGGTACAGTGCCGCCATCTAGTGGCCGTTCTCCGTATTGAGGCGTCTCTATGGAGGAATGTGGGGTACAGTGCCCCCATCTAGTGGCCGTTCTCCGTATTGAGGTGTCTCTATGGAGGAATGTGGGGTACAGTGCCCCCATCTAGTGGCCGTTCTCCGTATTGAGGCGTCTCTATGGAGGAATGTGGGGTACAGTGCCCCCATCTAGTTGCCATTTTCCGTATTGGGGAGCCTGTATGGAGGAATGTGGGGTACAGTGCCCCCATCTAGTTGCCATTTTCCGTATTGGGGAGCCTGTATGGAGGAATGTGGGGTACAGTGCCCCCATCTAGTGGCCGTTCTCCGTATTGAGGTGTCTGTATGGAGGAATGTGGGGTACAGTGCCCCCATCTAGTGGCCGTTCTCCGTATTGAGGCGTCTCTATGGAGGAATGTGGGGTACAGTGCCCCCATCTTGTTGCCGTTCTCCGTATTGGGGCACCTGTATGGAGGAATGTGGGGTACAGTGCCCCCATCTAGTGGCCGTTCTCCGTATTGAGGCGTCTCTATGGAGGAATGTGGGGTACAGTGCCCCCATCTTGTTGCCGTTCTCCGTATTGGGGCACCTGTATGGAGGAATGTGGGGTACAGTGCCCCCATCTAGTGGCCGTTCTCCATATTGAGGCGTCTCTACAGAGGAATGTGGGGTACAGTGCCCCCATCTAGTGGCCGTTCTCCTTATTGGGGCGTCTCTATGGAGGAATGTGGGGTACAGTGCTCCCTTCTAGTTGCCATTCTGCGTATTGAGGAGTCTCTATGGAGGAATGTGGGGTACAGTGCTCCCATTTAGCGACCATTCTCCATATTGGGGTACCTGTATGGAGGAATGTGGGGTACAGTGCCGCCATCTAGTGGCCGTTCTCCGTGTTGGGGCGCCTGTATGGAGGAATGTGGGGTACAGTGCCGCCATCTAGTTGCCGTTCTCCGTATTGGGGCACCTGTATGTAAGAATGTGGGGTGCAGTGCCCCCATCTAGTGGCCGTTCTCCGTATTTTGGCGTCTCTATGGAGAAATATGGGGTACAGTGCCCCCATCTAGTGGCCATTCTCCGTATTTTGGCGTCTCTATGGAGACATGTGGGGTACAGTGCCCCCATCTAGTGGCCGTTCTCCGTATTTTGGCGTCTCTATGGAGGAATGTGGGGTACAGTGCCGCCATCTAGTTGCCATTTTTTGTTTTGGGGCATCTCTATGGAGGAATGTGGGGTACAGTGCCGCCATCTAGTGGCCATTTTCCGTTTTGGGGCATCTCTATGGAGGAATGTGGGGTACATTGCCAACATCTAGTGGCCTCTCTCCGTATTGGGGTGTCTCTCGAAAAATGTGGGGTACAGTGCCGCCATCTTGTGGCCGTTCTCCATATTACAGCATCTCTATGGAGGAATATGGGGTACAGTGCCCCCAACTAGTGGCTGCTCTCCGTATTGGGGCATCTATCTGGAGGAATGTGGGGTACAGTGCCGCCATCTAGTGG
This sequence comes from Staurois parvus, assembly GCF_062004578.1. Lineage (NCBI taxonomy): Eukaryota > Metazoa > Chordata > Amphibia > Anura > Ranidae > Staurois > Staurois parvus. Next base: position 35,442 of record NW_028321401.1, read on the forward strand.
CCATTCTCAGTATAGGGGCGTCTCTATGGAGGAATGGGGGATACAGTGCCGCCATCTAGTGGGCGTTCTCAGTATAGGGGCGTCTCCATGGAGGAATGGGGGGTACAGTGCCGCCATCTAGTGGCCATTCTCCTTATTGGGGTATCTCTATGGAGGAATGTGGAGTACAGTGCCTCCATCTAGTGGATGCTCTCCGTATTGGGGTGTCTCTGGAGAAATGTGGGGTTACAGTCCCGCCTTCTACTGGCCGTTTTCAGTATAGGGGCGTCTCTATGGAGGAATGTGGGGTACAGTGCCCCCATCTAGTGGCCACTATCCATATTGGGGCGTCTGTATGAAGGAATGTTGGGTACAGTGCCTCCATCTAGTGGCTGTTCTATGTATTGGGGCGTCTCTGTGGAGGAATGTGGGGTACAGTGACTCCATCCAGTGACAGGTCTCCGTATTGGGCGTCTCTCTGAAAGAATGTAGGGTACAGTGCTGCCATCTAGTGGCCGTTCTCAGTATTGGGGAATCTCTATGGAGGAATGTGGGGTACAGTGCCGCAATCTAGTTGCCGTTCTCCGTATTGGGGCGTCTATGGAGTTATGTAGGGTACAGTGCCGCCATCTTGTGGCCATTAACCATATTTGGGCGTCTCTTTGGAGGAATGTGGGGTACAGTGACTCCATCTAATTGCCATTCTCCGTATTGGGCCGTCTATGGAGGAAAGTGGGGTACAGTGCCGCTATCTAGTGGCTGTTCTCCATATTGGGGCGTTTCTATGGAGGAATGATGGGGTACAGTGCCCCCATCTAGTGGCCATTCTCCGTATTGAGGCGTCTCTATGGAGGAATGTGGGGTACAGTGCCCCCATCTAGTTTCCGTTTTCCGTATTGGGGTGCCTGTATGGAGGAATGTGGGGTACAGTGCCCCCATCTAGTTGCCGTTCTCCGTATTGGGGTGCCTGTATGGAGGAATGTGGAGTACAGTGCCCCCATCTAGTGGCCGTTCTCCGTATTGTGGCATCTCTATGGAGAAATGTGGGGTACAGTGCCCCCATCTAGTGGCCGTTCTCCGTATTGAGGCATCTCTATGGAGGAATGTGGGGTACAGTGCCGCCATCTTGTGGCCGTTCTCCGTATTGGGGCATCTCTATGGAGGAATGTGGGGTACATTGCCGCCATCTAGTGGCCATTTTCCGTTTTTGGGCATCTCTATGGAGGAATGTGGGGTACAGTGCCAACATCTAGTGGCCGCTCTCCATATTGAGGTGTCTCTCGAGAAATGTGGGGTACAGTGCCGCCATCTAATGGCCGTTCTCCGTATTGAGGCATCTCTATTTAGAAATGTGGGGTTCAGTGCCGCCATCTAGTGGCCATTCTCCGTATTGAGGCGTCTCTATGGAGGAATGTGGGGTACAGTGCCGCCATCTAGTGGCCGTTCTCCGTATTGAGGCGTCTCTATGGAGGAATGTGGGGTACAGTGCTCCCATCTAGTGGCCGTTCTCCGTATTGAGGTGTCTCTATGGAGGAATGTGGGGTACAGTGCCCCCATCTAGTGACCACTCTCCGTATTGGGGCGCCTGTATGGAGGAATGTGGGGTACAGTGCCCCCATCTAGTGGCCATTCTCCGTGTTGAGGTGTCTCTATGGAGGAATGTGGGGTACAGTGCCCCCATCTAGTGGCCGTTCTCCGTATTGAGGCGTCTCTATGGAGGAATGTGGGGTACAGTGCCCCCATCTAGTGGCCGTTCTCCGTATTGGGGCGCCTGTATGGAGGAATGTGGGGTACAGTGCCCCCATCTAGTGGCCGTTCTCCGTATTGAGGTGTCTCTATGGAGGAATGTGGGGTACAGTGCCCCCATCTAGTGGCCGTTCTCCGTATTGAGGCGTCTCTATGGAGGAATGTGGGGTACAGTGCCCCCATCTAGTTGCCGTTCTCCGTATTGGGGTGCCTCTATGGAGAAATGTGGGGTACAGTGCCCCCATCTAGTGGCCGTTCTCCGTATTGAGGCATCTCTATGGAGGAATGTGGGGTACAGTGCCGCCATCTAGTGACCGTTCTCCTTATTGGGGCGTCTCTATGCAGGAATGTGGGGTACAGTGCTCCCATCTAGTTGACATTCTGCGTATTGAGGAGTCTCTATGGAGGAATGTGGGGTACAGTACAGCCATCTAGTGGCCGTTCTCCTTATTGGGGCGTCTCTATGGAGGAATGTGGGGTACAGTGCTCCCATCTATTGGCTGTTCTCCGTATTGGGGTATCTTTATGGTGGAATGTGGGGTACAGTGCCGTCATCTAGTGGCCGTTCTCTGTATTGGGGCGCCTGTATGGAGGAATGTGGGGTACAGTGCCGCCATCTAGTTGCCGTTCTCCGTATTGGGGCACCTGTATGTAAGAATGTGGGGTACAGTGCCCCCATCTAGTGGCCGTTCTCCGTATTTTGGCGTCTGTGTGGAGGAATGTGGGGTACAGTGCCCCCATCTAGTGGCCGTTCTCCGTATTTTGGCGTCTGTGTGGAGGAATGTGGGGTACAGTGCACCCATCTAGTTGCCATTTTCCGTTTTGGAGCATCTCTATGGAGGAATGTGGGGTACAGTGCCGCCATCTTGTGGCCATTTTCCTTTTGGGGCATCTCTATGGAGGAATGTGGGGTACAGTGCCAACATCTAGTGGCCTCTCTCCGTATTGGGGTGTCTCTCGAAAAATGTGGGGTACAATGCCGCCATCTCTTGGCCGTTCTCCATATTACAGCGTCTCTATGGAGGAATATGGGGTACAGTGCCCCCAACTAGTGGCTGCTCTCCGTATTGGGGCATCTATCTGGAGGAATGTGGGGTACAGTGTCGCCATCTAGTGGCCGTTCTCAGTATAGGGGCGTCTCTATGGAGGAATGTGGGGTTACAGTCCCGCCATCTACTGGCCGTTCTCAGTATTGGGGTATCTCTATGGAGGAATGTGGGGTACAGTGCCTCCATCTAGTGGCTGCTCTCCGTATTGGGGTGTCTCTGGAGAAATGTGGGGTACAGTGCCGCCATCTTATTTCCGTTCTGCATATTACAGCGTCTCTATGCAGGAATGTGGGGTTACAGTCCCGCCATCTACTGGCCGTTGTCAGTATAGGGGCGTCTCTATGGAGGAATGTGGGGTACAGTGCCCCCATCTAGTGGCCACTCTCCGTATTGGGGTGTGTCTATGGAGGAATGTGGGGTACAGTGCCCCCATCTAGTGGCCACTATCCGTATTGGGGCGTCTCTATGAAGGAATGTTGGGTACAGTGCTGCCATCTAGTGGCCGTTCTCAGTATTGGGGAATCTCTATGGAGGAATGTGGGGTACAGTGACTCCATCTAGTTGCCATTCTCCGTATTTGGGCGTCTATGGAGGAAAGTGGGGTACAGTGCCGCCATCTAGTGGCTGTTCTCCATATTGGGGCGTTTCTATGGAGGAATGATGGGGTACAGTGCCCCCATCTAGTGGCCACTCTCCGTATTGGGGTGTCTCTATTGAGGAATGTGGGGTACAGTGCCCCCATCTAGTGGCCGTTCTCCATATTGAGGCATCTCTATGGAGGAATGTGGGGTACAGTGCCCCCATCTAGTGGCCATTCTCCGTATTGAGGCGTCTCTATGGAGGAATGTGGGGTACAGTGCCCCCATCTAGCGGCCGTTCTCTGTATTGGGGCGCCTGTATGGAGGAATGTGGGGTACAGTGACCCCATCTAGCAGCCGTTCTCCGTATTTGGGCACCTGTATGGAGGAATGTGGGGTACAGTGCTGCCATCTAGTGGACGTTCTCCGTATTGGGGCGCCTGTATGGAGGAATGTGGGGTACAGTGCCACCATCTAGTGGCCGTTCTCCGTATTGAGGTGTCTCTATGGAGGAATGTGGGGTACAGTGCCCCCATCTAGTGGCCGTTCTCCGTATTGGGGCGCCTGTATGGAGGAATGTGGGGTACAGTGCCCCCATCTAGTGGCCGTTCTCCGTATTGAGGTGTCTCTATGGAGGAATGTGGGGTACAGTGCCCCCATCTATTGGCCGTTCTCCGTATTGAGGCGTCTCTATGGAGGAATGTGGGGTACAGTGCCCCCATCTAGTTGCCGTTCTCCGTATTGGGGTGCCTCTATGGAGAAATGTGGGGTACAGTGCCCCCATCTAGTGGCCGTTCTCCGTATTGAGGCATCTCTATGGAGGAATGTGGTGTACAGTGCCGCCATCTAGTGACCGTTCTCCTTATTGGGGCGTCTCTATGCAGGAATGTGGGGTACAGTGCTCCCATCTAGTTGACATTCTGCGTATTGAGGAGTCTCTATGGAGGAATGTGGGGTACAGTACAGCCATCTAGTGGCCGTTCTCCTTATTGGGGCGTCTCTATGGAGGAATGTGGGGTACAGTGCTCCCATCTATTGGCTGTTCTCCGTATTGGGGTATCTTTATGGTGGAATGTGGGGTACAGTGCCGTCATCTAGTGGCCGTTCTCTGTATTGGGGCGCCTGTATGGAGGAATGTGGGGTACAGTGCCTCCATCTAGTGGCTGTTCTCCGTATTGGGGCACCTGTATGTAAGAATGTGGGGTACAGTGCCCCCATCTAGTGGCCGTTCTCCGTATTTTGGCGTCTGTGTGGAGGAATGTGGGGTACAGTGCCCCCATCTAGTGGCCGTTCTCCGTATTTTGGCGTCTGTGTGGAGGAATGTGGGGTACAGTGCACCCATCTAGTTGCCATTTTCCGTTTTGGAGCATCTCTATGGAGGAATGTGGGGTACAGTGCCGCCATCTAGTGGCCATTTTCCTTTTGGGGCATCTCTATGGAGGAATGTGGGGTACAGTGCCAACATCTAGTGGCCTCTCTCCGTATTGGGGTGTCTCTCGAAAAATGTGGGGTACAATGCCGCCATCTCTTGGCCGTTCTCCATATTACAGCGTCTCTATGGAGGAATATGGGGTACAGTGCCCCCAACTAGTGGCTGCTCTCCGTATTGGGGCATCTATCTGGAGGAATGTGGGGTACAGTGTCGCCATCTAGTGGCCGTTCTCAGTATAGGGGCGTCTCTATGGAGGAATGTGGGGTTACAGTCCCGCCATCTACTGGCCGTTCTCAGTATTGGGGTATCTCTATGGAGGAATGTGGGGTACAGTGCCTCCATCTAGTGGCTGCTCTCCGTATTGGGGTGTCTCTGGAGAAATGTGGGGTTACAGTCCCGCCATCTACTGGCCGTTCTCAGTATAGGGGCGTCTCTATGGAGGAATGTGGGGTACAGTGCCCCCATCTAGTGGCCACTCTCCGTATTGGGGTGTGTCTATGGAGGAATGTGGGGTACAGTGCCCCCATCTAGTGACCACTATCCGTATTGGGGCGTCTCTATGAAGGAATGTTGGGTACAGTGCTGCCATCTAGTGGCCGTTCTCAGTATTGGGGAATCTCTATGGAGGAATGTGGGGTACAGTGACTCCATCTAGTTGCCATTCTCCGTATTTGGGCGTCTATGGAGGAAAGTGGGGTACAGTGCCGCCATCTAGTGGCTGTTCTCCATATTGGGGCGTTTCTATGGAGGAATGATGGGGTACAGTGCCCCCATCTAGTGGCCACTCTCCGTATTGGGGTGTCTCTATTGAGGAATGTGGGGTACAGTGCCCCCATCTAGTGGCCGTTCTCCATATTGAGGCATCTCTATGGAGGAATGTGGGGTACAGTGCCCCCATCTAGTGGCCATTCTCCGTATTGAGGCATCTCTGTGGAGGAATGTGGGGTACAGTGCCCCCATCTAGCGGCCGTTCTCTGTATTGGGGCGCCTGTATTGAGGAATGTGGGGTACAGTGACCCCATCTAGCAGCCGTTCTCCGTATTTGGGCACCTGTATGGAGGAATGTGGGGTACAGTGCTGCCATCTAGTGGATGTTCTCCGTATTGGGGCGCCTGTATGGAGGAATGTGGGGTATAGTGCCACCATCTAGTGGCCGTTCTCCGTATTTTGGCGTCTCTATGGAGGAATGTGGGTACAGTGCCGCCATCTAGTGGCCCTTCTCCGTATTGGGGTGCCTGTATGGAGGAATGTGGGGTACAGTGTCACCATCTAGTGGCCGTTCTCTGTATTGGGGCACCTGTATGGAGGAATATGGGGTACAGTGCCGCCATCTAGTGGCCGTTCTCCATATTGGGGCATTTCTATGGAGGAATGTGGGGTACAGTGCGTCCATCTAGTGGCCGTTCTCCGTATTGGGGCGCCTGTATGGAGGAATGTGGGGTACAGTGCCCCCATCTAGTGGCCGTTCTCCGTATTGAGGCATCTCTATGGAGGAATGTAGGGTACAGTGCCGCCATCTAGTGGCCGTTCTCCATATTATGGCGTTTCTATGGAGGAATGTGGGGTACAGTGCCTCCATCTAGTGGCCGTTTTCCGTATTGGGGCGCCTGTATGGAGGAATGTGGGGTACAGTGCCGCCATCTAGTGGCCGTTCTCCGTATTGGGGCGCCTGTATGGAGGAATGTGGGGTACAGTGCTGCCATCTAGTGACCGTTCTCTGTATTGAGGCACCTGTATGGAGGAATGTGGGGTACAGTGCTGCCATCTAGTGGCCGTTCTCCGTATTGAGGCATCTCTATGGAGGAGTGTGGGGTACAGTGCCCCCATCTAGTGGCCATTCTCCGTATTGGGGCACCTGTATGGAGGAATGTGGGGTACAGTGCCGCCATCTTGTGGCCGTTCGTATTGGGGCACCTGTATGGAGGAATGTGGGGTACAGTGCCCCCATCTAGTGGCCTTTCTCCGTATTGGGTCGTCTCTATTGAGGAATGTGGGGTACAGTGCCCCCATCTAGTCTCCGTTCTCTGTATTGAGGCATCTCTATGGAGGAATGTGGGGTACAGTGCCGCCATCTAGTGGCCGTTCTCCATATTGGGGCGTTTCTATGGAGGAATGTGGGGTACAGTGCCGCCATCTATTGGCCGTTCTCCGTATTGAGGCATCTCTATGGAGGAATGTGGGGTACAGTGCCGCCATCTGGTGGCCGTTCTCCGTATTGGGGCACCTGTATGGAGGAATATGGGGTACAGTGCCGCCATCTAGTGGCCGTTCTCCATATTGGGGCGTTTCTATGGAGGAATGTGGGGTACAGTGCGTCCATCTAGTGGCTGTTCTCCGTATTGGGTCGCCTGTATGGAGTAATGTGGGGTACAGTGCCGCCATCTAGTGGCCGTTCTCCATATTGGGGCACCTGTATGGAGGAATGTGGGGTACAGTGCCGCCATCTAGTGGCCGTTCTCTGTATTGGGGCACCTGTATGGAGGAATGTGGGGTACAGTGCCCCCATCTAGTGGCCGTTCTCTGTATTGAGGCATCTCTATGGAGGAATGTGGGGTACAGTGCCGCCATCTAGTGGCCATTCTCCGTATTGAGGCATCTCTATGGAGGAAAGTGGGGTACAGTGCCCCCATCTAGTGGCCGTTCTCCATATTGGGGCGTTTCTATGGAGGAATGTGGGGTACAGTGCGTCCATCTAGTGGCTGTTCTCCGTATTGGGGTGCCTGTATGGAGGAATGTGGGGTACAGTGCCGCCATCTAGTGGCTGTTCTCCGTATTGGGGTGCCTGTATGGAGGAATGTGGGGTACAGTGCCGCCATCTAGTGGCCGTTCTCCGTATTGAGGCATCTCTATGGAGGAATGTGGGGTACAGTGCCCCCATCTAGTGGCCACTCTCCGTATTGGGGTGTGTCTATGGAGGAATGTGGGGTACAGTGCCCCCATCTAGTGGCCACTATCCATATTGGGGCGTCTCTTTGAAGGAATGTTGGGTACAGTGCCCCCATCTAGTGGCCGTTCTCAGTATTGGGGAATCTCTATGGAGGAATGTGGGGTACAGTGCCGCCATCTAGTGACCACTCTCCGTATTGGGGTGTCTCTATGGAGGAATGTGGGGTAAAGTGCCCCCATCTAGTGGCCGTTCTCCATATTGAGGCATCTCTATGGAGGAATGTGGGGTACAGTGCCCCCATCTAGTAGCCATTCTCCGTATTGAGGCGTCTCTATGGAGGAATGTGGGGTACAGTGCCCCCATCTAGCGGCCGTTCTCTGTATTGGGGCGCCTGTTTGGAGGAATGTGGGGTACAGTGACCCCATCTAGCAGCCATTCTCCGTATTTGGGCACCTGTATGGAGGAATGTGGGGTACAGTGCTGCCATCTAGTGGACGTTCTCCGTATTGGGGCGCCTGTATGGAGGAATGTGGGGTACAGTGCCACCATCTAGTGGCCGTTCTCCGTATTTTGGCGTCTCTATGGAGGAATGTGGGTACAGTGCCGCCATCTAGTGGCCCTTCTCCGTATTGGGGCGCCTGTATGGAGAAATGTGGGGTACAGTGTCGCCATCTAGTGGCCGTTCTCCGTATTGGGGCGCCTGTATGGAGGAATGTGGGGTACAGTGCCCCCATCTAGTGGCCGTTCTCCGTATTGAGGCATCTCTATGGAGGAATGTGGAGTACAGTGCCGCCATCTAGTGGCCGTTCTCCATATTGGGGCGTTTCTATGGAGGAATGTGGGGTACAGTGCCGCCATCTAGTGGCCGTTCTCCGTATTGGGGCGCCTGTATGGAGGAATGTGGGGTACAGTGCCGCCATCTAGTGGCCGTTCTCCGTATTGAGGCGTCTCTATGGAGGAATGTGGGGTACAGTGCCGCCATCTAGTGGCCGTTCTTGGTATTGGGGCGCCTGTATGGAGGAAAGTGGGGTACAGTGCCGCCATCTAGTGGCTGTTCTCCATATTGGGGCGTTTCTATGGAGGAATGATGGGGTACAGTGCCGCCATCTAGTGGCCGTTCTCCGTATTGAGGCGTCTCTATGGAGGAATGTGGGGTACAGTGCCGCCATCTAGTGGCCGTTCTTGGTATTGGGGCGTCTGTATGGAGGAATGTGGGGTACAGTGCCGCCATCTAGTGGCCGTTCTTGGTATTGGGGCGTCTGTATGGAGGAATGTGGGGTACAGTGCCGCCATCTAGTGGCCGTTCTCCGTATTGGGGAGTGTAACGGAAGCGTAGGCAGTAAGATGGGGAACACGCAAAGCTTTATTGAAGCAACAAAATGACAGACACTCAATGGGGAAATGGCAGGGAGGTTGATGTGTGCGCAAACCAGGGACGATTCCAGGCACGGGGGGTCTTCGGCGACAGGCAGGCAATCTCCCCCCTAGGCTTGGGGCCTCAGCTGAGCTCCCTTCGTGACTGGTTCAAGTAAGGGTAGTCTAGGCGTGTAGTAGGGCAGTTCATAACTCAGGTGGTCTGTGTGTACAGCAGGGACACTTCAAAACAAGGGTAGTCAGTGCACACAGCGGGGACAGTTCAGAACACGGGTGGTCTGTGTGCACAGCAGGGACAGTTCAGAACACGGGTGGTCGGTGCACACAGCAGGGACAGTTCAGAACACAGGTGGTCGGTGCACACAGCAGGGACAGTTCAGAACACTGGTGGTCGGTGCACACAGCAGGGACACTTCAAAACAAGGGTAGTCAGTGCACACAGCGGGGACAGTTCAGAACACGGGTGGTCTGTGTGCACAGCAGGGACAGTTCAGAACACGGGTGGTCGGTGCACACAGCAGGGACAGTTCAGAACACAGGTGGTCGGTGCACACAGCAGGGACAGTTCAGAACACGGGTGGTCGGTGCACACAGCAGGGACAGTTCAGAAAACAGGTGGTCGGTGCGCACAGCAGGGACAGTTCAGAACACGGGTGGTCGGTGCACACAGCAGGGGCAGTTCAGAACACGGGTAGTCGGTGCACACAGCAGGGACAATTCAGGACACGGGTAGTCGGTGCACACAGCAGGGACAGTTCAGAACACGGGTGGTCGGTGCACACAGCAGGGACAGTTCAGAACACAGGTGGTCGGTGCGCACAGCAGGGACAGTTCAGAACACGGGTGGTCGGTGCACACAGCAGGGACAATTCAGAACACGGGTGGTCGTTGCACACAGCGGGGACAGTTCAAAACACGGGTGGTCGGTGCACACAGCAGGGACAATTCAGAACACGGGTGGTCGGTGCACACAGCAGGGACAGTTCAGGACACGGGTAGTCTGTGCGCACACCCCGGGCAGTTCATGGCATCTAGGGACAGTCACGGTAGGCGACTTACAGATGGTCAGCAGCAGGCGGCTTCCAGGGACCCTCACAGCAGCCGGCTTCTCCAGGGGCCCAGTGACCAGCAGGCAGGGGCCCTCACGGCGGCCGGCTTCTCCAGGGCCCAGCGATCAGAAGGCAGGGGCCCTCACAGCGGTCAGGAACAGCAGCGGGGGTAGCATGGCCGCGGGGTCTGACCTTGGAAGAGGGGCTCATGCAGAGCTGCGGAGACTCCCACCCTGAGACATTCAGCGGAGGAAGATGATTCCAGCAGCATGGACAGGAACAAAGAGGAGGGCTGCTTCCTGTGCCAGTCTTTTAAAAACCATGTGGGACGCTGCTAGGTTGCCTCGGCAACGGCCGGCCCAGCACTGTTCATGGAAGCTGCAGGGACATCGGAATGTGTAAGGGGGAAGGGAGGGGTGGAGGGATATGGCGGAGGATGGGAGAGGCACTGGCACTCCGTGACAAGGAGTCTCTATGGAGGAATGTGGGGTACAGTGCCGCCATCCAGGCCAGAGGCTGGGGTGTCATCTGAGTCTCCTCCATCCGGGCCAGAGGCTGGGGTGTCATCTGAGTCCCCTCCATCCGGGCCAGAGGCTGGGGTGTCATCTGAGTCCCCTCCATCCGGGCCAGAGGCTGGGGTGTCATCTGAGTCCCCTCCATCCGGGCCAGAGGCTGGGGTGTCATCTGAGTCCCCTCCATCCGGGCCAGAGGCTGGGGTGTCATCTGAGTCCCCTCCATCCGGGCCAGAGGCTGGGGTGTCATCTGAGTCCCCTCCATCCGGGCCAGAGGCTGGGGTGTCATCTGAGTCCCCTCCATCCGGGCCAGAGGCTGGGGTGTCATCTGAGTCCCCTCCATCCGGGCCAGAGGCTGGGGTGTCATCTGAGTCTCCACCATCCGGGCCAGAGTCTGGGGTGTCATCTGAGTCCCTCCATCCGGGCCAGAGGCTGGGGTGTCATCTGAGTCTCCTCCATCCGGGCCAGAGGCTGGGGTGTCATCTGAGTCTCCTCCATCCGGGCCAGAGGCTGGGGTGTCATCTGAGTCCCCTCCATCTGGGCCAGAGACTGGGGTGTCATCTGAGTCCCTCCATCTGGGCCAGAGGCTGGAGTGTCATCTGAGTCCCCTCCATCCGGGCCAGAGGCTGGGGTGTCATCTGAGTCTCCTCCATCCGGGCCAGAGGCTGGGGTGTCATCTGAGTCCCCTCCATCCGGGCCAGAGGCTGGGGTGTCATCTGAGTCTCCTCCATGTGGGCCAGAGGCTGGGGTGTCATCTGAGTCCTTGGATTCAGCAGAATTTGCATTCTGTGAGGTGAAGATTTCTGAGTTGTCCATAGGCTCAGTGTTGGGACCCTTCAGGGCCATCAGGAAGTGTGGGCTCCAACTGAAGGGTCAGAAGGTACCATTCATGGGGGTCTTCTTGCACAGGTGGGACACCCATGGACCTGGGTTCTCCATCAGGCTTGATTGGTCAATCCCCTCTTAGCATGTATGGTCCTAGTAGGTTGCAGTGGAGCCAATCCCTGACCGGTGTGGAGGCCTCTGAAGCGTCATGATATACGTGTCGGAGGAAAGGGTTGCTTCTCCCACCCGGCACCGGATGCTCCTCCACTTGGGCTCCATCTTGCTGCCTCTTTCCTTCTTTTGGTTCTGTATCACCACCCAGTCCAAGTTCTGTATACGATCTTCAGAGGACTTGGAGAAGATGATAACGTCGTCCAGACAGACCGATCCTGGAAGTCGAAGTCTCCTCAGCATCTGTTAGTCGTTGGCGTGTGTTGGGAGCGTTCCTCGACCCGAACATCATGTGGTTCCATTTGAACAGTCCCAGGGGTGTGATGGAGGACGTTTTCTCACCGTCTTGCTCCCGTACCGGTACTTGCCGGTAACCATTTCCCAGGTCGAGTGTGGAAAACAAATTCATCTTAGCCTGGGGTCATGAGGGATTCCTCCACCCGGGGTCATGAGGGATTCCTCCACCCGGGGCCATGAGGGTTTCCTCCACCCGGGGCCATGAGGGATTCCTCCACCCGAGGTCATGAGGGATTCCTCCACCCGGGGCCATGAGGGATTCTTCCACCCGGGGCCATGAGGGATTCCTCCACCGGGACCATGAGGGATTTCTCCACCCGGGGCCATGAGGGATTCCTCCACCCGGGGCCATAAGGGATTCTTCCACCCGGGGATATGAGGGATTCCTCCACCGGGGCCATGAGGGATTCCTCCACCTGGGGTCATAAGGGATTCCTTCACCCGGGGCCATGAGGGATTCCTCCACCCGGGGCCATGAAGGATTCCTCCACCCGGGGCCATGCGGGATTCCTCCACCCGGGGCCATGAGGGATTCCTCCACCCGGGGCCATGAGGGATTCCTCCACCCGGGGCCATGAGGGATTCCTCCACCCGGGGCCATGAGGGATTCCTCCACCCCGGGCCATGCGGGATTCCTCCACCCCGGGCCATGAGGGATTCCTCCACCCGGGGCAATGAGGGATTCCTCCACCCGGGGCCATGAGGGATTACTCCACCCGCGGCCATGAGGGATTCCTCCACCCAGGGCCATGAGGGATTCCTCCACCCGGGGCCATGAGGGATTCCTCCACCGGGACCATGAGGGATTCCTCCACCCGGGGCCATGAGGGATTCCTCCACCCGGAGCCATGAGGGATTCCTCCACCCGCGGCCATGAGGGATTACTCCACCCGGGGTCATGAGGGATTCCTCCACCTGGGGTCATGAGGGATTCCTCCACCCGGGGTCATGAGGGATTCCTCCACCCGGGGTAACAGGCATCTCGGTGTGAGCAGGAGGTCAGCACAGAACCGAAGGCTTCCATCTTTCTTTCTCACCAGGATACATGGGGTGGCCAATGGGCTGCGGTCCTCCCAGAAAACCCCACTTCCTAGCATGTTACCGATCACGTCCTTGACCTCTTGGCAGAGAGCTGGGGGAATGTGGTGGCATTGATACCGAGGGATGGATTGCTCTTCAGGGATGGATTGGTCCCGAGGGATGGATTGCTCTTCAGGGATGGATTGGTCCAGAGGGATGGATTGCTCTTCAGGGATGGATTGGTCCCGAGGGATGGATTGCTCTTCAGGGATGGATTGCTCTTCAGGGATGGATTGGTCCCGAGGGATGGATTGCTCCCAAGGGATGGTCCCGGAATGGATTGTCCACATCCAGTAGCAGTTTGTATTGGTCCTCATCATGTACCAGGCGCACATGGCCCCGCCCCCTCCCAGGTTGAGCCATGACTTGGCGCTGTGAAGAGGTCTTCAATGGTGGTCTGGTTATGGAGAGGGACAAAGGAGGATCCCAAGTTGGTAGACGGGACTATCACTATGTGGACTTTGGACAATGTGTGGGCAGTCAGCCACTCCCTGGGTACTCTTGTGTCCTGACATGACTCCACCATTACTGTGGCCCCTTGTAGGTTCTTGTGGCCAGGAACCAGACCACCTCCTGCAGAGGAGCCAGGAGCAGTTTTTGTTTGGGGTGAGTGAGGACCAACAATGGTTGCCTCTTGGACATTTGATCACATTGGTCCAGACTGCTCTCGGACCCCACCACTGTTGCCTCTTGTTGGACCTTTGATCACATTGACCCAGACTGCTCTCTGACCACCAATGGTTGCCTCTTGTTGGACCTTTGATCACATTGACCCAGACTGCTCTCAGACCACCACTGGTTGCCTCTTGTTGGGCCTTTGATCACATTGACCCAGACTGCTCTCGGACCCCACCACTGTTGCCTCTTGTTGGACCTTTGATCACATTGACCCAGACTGCTCTCGGACCACCAATGGTTGCCTCTTGTTGGACCTTTGATCACATTGACCCAGACTGCTCTCAGACCACCACTGGTTGCCTCTTGTTGGGCCTTTGATCACATTGACCCAGACTGCTCTCTGACCACCAATGGTTGCCTCTTGTTGGACCTTTGATCACATTGACCCAGACTGCTCTCTGACCACCACTGGTTGCCTCTTGTTGGACCTTTGATCACATTGAGCCAGACTGCTCTCTGACCACCAATGGTTGCCTCTTGTTGGACCTTTGATCACATTGAGCCAGACTGCTCTCGGACCACCACTGGTTGCCTCTTGTTGGACCTTTGATCACATTGACCCAGACTGCTCTCTGACCACCAATGGTTGCCTCTTGTTGGACCTTTGATCACATTGAGCCAGACTGCTCTCTGACCACCAATGGTTGCCTCTTGTTGGACCTTTGATCACATTGAGCCAGACTGCTCTCTGACCACCAATGGTTGCCTCTTGTTGGACCTTTGATCACATTGAGCCAGACTGCTCTCTGACCACCACTGGTTGCCTCTTGTTGGACCTTTGATCACATTGACCCAGACTGCTCTCGGACCACCAATGGTTGCCTCTTGTTGGACCTTTGATCACATTGACCCAGACTGCTCTCGGACCACCAACGGTTGCCTCTTGTTGGACCTTTGATCAC